>NW_026779497.1:0-5000 GCF_030144855.1 Hypanus sabinus | reverse complement strand
CACACAGGAGATTAGTGGGCAAAATTAGAGCACATGGTATTGTGGGTAGGGTACTAACATGGATAGAAAATTGGCTGGCTGACAGGAAACAAAGAGTAGCGATTAACGGGTCCTTTTCAAAATGGCAGGCTGTGACCAGTGGGGTACCGCAAGGTTCGGTGCTGGGACTGCAGCTGTTTACAATGTACATTAATGATTTAGATGAAGGGATTAAAAGTAACATTAGCAAATTTGCTGATGACACAAAGCTGGGTGGCAGTGTGAAATGTCAGGAGAATTGTATGAGAATGCAGGGTGACTTGGACAGGTTGGGTGAGTGGGCAAATGTATGGCAGATGCAGTTTAATGTGGATAAATGTGAGGTTATCCACTTTGGTGGCAAGAACAGGAAGGCAGGTTATTATCTAAATGGTGTCAAGTTAGGAAAGGGGGAAGTACAATGAGATCTAGGTGTTCTTGTACATCGGTCAATGAAAGGAAGCATGCAGGTACAGCAGGCAGTGAAGAAAGCTAATGGCATGTTGGCCTTTATAACAAGAGGAATTGAGTATAGGAGTAAAGAGGTCCTTCTGCAGCTGTACAGGGCCCTGGTGAGACCACACCTGGAGTATTGTGTGCAGTTTCTGTCTCCAGGGTTAAGGAAGGACATTCTTGCTATTGAGGGAGTGCAGTGTAGGTTCACGAGGTTGATTCCCGGGATGGCGGGACTGTCATATGTTGAAAGATTGGAGCGACTGGGCTTGTCTACACTGGAATTTAGAAGGATGAGAGGGGATCTGAATGAAACATATAAGATTATTAAGGGATTAGACACACTGGAGGCAGGAAGCATGTTCCCGCTGATAGGTAAGTCCAGAACTAGAGGTCACAGTTTAAGAATAAGGGGTAGGCCATTTAGAAGAGAGATACGGAAAAACTTCTTCACCCAGAGAGTTGTGGATCTGTGGAACACTCTGCCCCAGAAGGCAGTGGAGGCCAATTCTCTGGATGCTTTCAAGAGAGAGTTAGATAGAGCTCTTATAGATAGCGGAGTCAGGGGATATGGGGAGAGGGCAGGAACGGGGTACTGATTGTGGATGATCAGCCATGATCGCAGTGAATGGCAGTGTTGGCTAGAAGGGCCGAATGGCCTACTCCTGCACCTACTGTCTATTGTCTGTTTCTAATATCTATTGAAACACAACACAATCAATGAAAAACCGCAACAGCGATGGCCAAAGGACCAGCATGAAAGACAACACACTGTGCGAATTCGAAAAGGAAAAAAAATTAGCAGTGATAAAATAGCAGTAAGTATGGGGGGGCGTAAGATGAGGAGTCCTTGGGTTGTGGAAACAGTTCAGAATTGGGGTGAGGTTATCCCCTCTGGTTCAGATAGCTGAGGGGTAATAACTGTCCCTGAAAATAGTGATGCAGGTCCTGCGGCTCTTGTACCTCCTTCCTGATGGTTGGGGTGTGATAACTGTCCCTGAACCTGGTGGTGTGGGTTCTGAGGCTCCTGTACCTCCTTCCTGATTGTTGAGGGGCAATAACTGTTCCAGAACCTGGTGGTGTTGGTCCTGAGGCTCCTGTACCTCCTTCCTGATGGTTGAGGGGTAATAACTGTCCCTGAACCTGGTGGTGTGGGTCCTGAGACTCCTGTACCTCCTTCCTGATTGTTGAGGGGCAATAACTGTCCCTGAACCTGGTGGTGTTGGTCCTGAGGCTCCTATACCTCCTTCCTGATGGTTGAGGGGTAATAACTGTTCCTGAACCTGGTGGTGTTGGTCCTGAGGCTCCTGTACCTCCTTCCTGATGGTTGAGGGGTAATAACTATCCCTGAACCTGGTGGTGTGGGTCCTGAGGCTCCTGTACATCGTTCCTGATGGTTGAGGGGTGATAACTGTTCCTGAACCTGGTGGTGTGGGTCCTGAGGCTCCTGTATCTCCTTCCTGATGGTTGAGGGTGATAACTGTCCCTGAACCTGGTGGTGTGGGTCCTGAGGCTCCTGTACCTTCTTCCTGATGTTTGAGGGGTAATAACTGTCCCTGAACCTGGTGGTGTTGGTCCTGAGGCTCCTGTACCTCCTTCCTGATGGCAGCAGCAAGAAGAGAGTGTGACCTGGGTGGTGCTGGGTACCCATGAAACCGTGCACATATTTACAGGCACTTTGCCGCTGAACCGTCAGAAACCTGTCTGCCAGAAGTTACGGGAGGCCTTTCGGGAAATGTAAATCCTGCTTTCTTTCAAGCTGTTTCTCAAGTATTCACTCGGGATGGGAAATCAACAGAGTACTTCAAGATGTAATTTGTTTTCGGAGAAGTGTGCTCTCAATGATGGTTCATTGATTTCTTTATTTGACAGCTTATGTCCCCTCAAATTTCAGCTGCACTCCAAACAGAATGAAGTTGCAAAATGATGAAGGGTCTCGGCCTGAAATGTCAACAGTTTATTCATTTCCGTAGGCGCTGCCTGGCCTGCTAAGTTCCTCCAGCATTGTGTGTGTGTGTGTGTGTGTGTGTGAGTGTGTGTGAGTGTGTGTGTGTGTGTCTGTGTGTGTGTGAGTGTGTGTGTTTGTGTGTGTGTGTGTGTGTGTGTGTGTGAGTGTGTGAGTGTGTGTGTTTTTGTGTGTGTGTGTGAGTGTGTGTGTGTGTGTGTCTGTGTGTGAGTGTGTGTGTGTGTGTGTGTTTGTGTTTGTGTGTGTGTGTGTGTCTGTGTGTGTGTGAGTGTGTGTGTGTGTGTGTGCGTGTCTGTGTGTGAGTGTGTGTGTGTGTGTGTGTGTGTGTGTGTGTGTGTGTGTGTGTGTGTGTGTGTGTGTGTGTTGCTCTGGATTTCCAGCATCTGCAGAATCTCTTGTGTTTATTCCTCTCCGTAGATGCTGCCTGACCTGCTGAGTCCCTCCAGCATTGTGTGTGTGTGTGTGTGTGAGAGTGTGTGTGTGTGTGTGAGTGTGTGTGTGAGAGAGTGTGTGTGTGTGTGTGTGTGTGTGTGTGAGTGTGTGTGTGTGTGTGTGAGTGTGTGAGAGTGTGTGTGTGAGTGTGTGTGTGTGTGAGAGTGTGTGTGTGTGTGTGTGAGTGTGTGTGTGTGTGTGTGTGTGTCTGTGTGTGTGTGTGAGTGTGTGTGTGTGTGTGTGTGTGTGTGTGTGTGTGTGTGTGTGTGTGTGTGTGTTGCTCTGGATTTCCAGCATCTGCAGAATCTCTTGTGTTTATTCCTCTCCATAGACGCTGCCTGACCTGCTGAGTTCCTCCAGTTCAGGATTGTTAGATGTCATTGAATTGAATTGAATTGAATTTATTTAACTCTTACATCCCTCCCACCATGTGCGGGAGTAAAAATCTTTACATTATGACTCCGTCGCAATGTACAGACATGTGAATTTATAATTCTAATGGCTTGTAGAAAGAAGCTGTCCCCGGAGCCCGTCGGTCCTGGTTTTAATGCCACGGTACCTACCATTTGCCAGGGGGAGCAGCTGAAATGGTTTGTGGTTCAGGGGTGACTGGTGTCCCTGATAATCTCATATAGAACAGTACAGCACAGTACAGGCCCTTCGGCCCACAATGTTGTGCCGACCCTCAAACCCTGCGTCACCCCCACCTTAAATTCCTCCATATACCTGTCTAGTAGTCTCTTAAACTTCACTAGTGTATCTGCCTCCACCACTGACTCAGGCAGTGCATTCCACACACCAACCACTCTCTGAGTGAAAAACCTTCCTCTAATATCCCCCTTGAACTTCCCTCCCCTCACCTTAAAGCCATGTCCTCTTGTACTGAGCAGTGGTGCCCTGGGGAAGAGGCGCTGGCTGTCCACTCTGTCTATTCCCCTTAATATCTGTACACCTCTATCATGTCTCCTCTCACCTTCCTTCTCTCCAGAGAGTAAAGCCCGAGCTCCCTTAATCTCTGATCATAATCCATACTCTCGAAACCAGGCAGCGTCCTGGTAAATCTCCTCTGTACCCTCTCCAATGCTTCCACATCCTTCCTATAGTGAGGTGACCAGAAATGGACACAGTACTCCCAGTGTGGCCTAACTAGAGTTTTATGGAGCTGCATCATTACATCGCGACTCTTAAACTCTATCCCTCGACTTATGAAAGCTAACACCCCATAAGCTTTCTTAACTACCTGTGGACAATGTACCCCCAGATCCCTCTGCTCCTCCACACTCCCAAGTATCCTGCCACTTACTTTGTCCTGGAGTCTCCGAGCCTCCCGGACGTCCACATCTGCGCCAGGTGCACCGAACTGCAGCTCCTGAGGGACCGAGTTAGGGAACTGGAGCTGCAGCTCGATGACCTTCGCCTGGTCAGGGAGCGTGAGGAGTTTGTCCTTCCAAAGTGTACCACCTCACACTTCTCCGGGTTGAACTCCATCTGCCACTTCTCAGCCCACCCCTGCATCCTATCAATGTCTCTCTGCAATCTTCCGCTAATATCCCCCTTGAACTTCCCACCCCTCACCTTAAAGCCACGTCCTCTTGTACTGAGCAGTGGTGCCCTGGGGAAGAGGCGCTGGCTGTCCACTCTGTCTATTCCTCTTAATATCTTGAACACCTCTATCATGTCTCCTCTCATCCTCCTTCTCTCCAGAGAGTAAAGCCTAGCTCCCTTAATCTCTGATCATAATCCATACTCTCTAAACAGGCAGCATCCTGGTAAATCTCCTCTGTATCCTTTCCAATGCTTCCACATCCTTCCTATAGTGAGGCGACCAGAACTGGACACAGTACTCCAAGTGTGGCCTAACTAGAGTTTTACAGAGCTGCATCATTATGTATAATCTATATTTTCATTTATATTTATCATTATTATTGTTATGAGCAGAGAGACAACATCTGCCGGAAGTAAATTCCTTGTATGTGCACAGGTACTTGGCGATTAAAGTCTGATTCTAATTCTGATTCTGATTCTGATACCTGTCCAGTAGTCTCTTAAACTTCACTAGTGTATCTGCCTCCACCACTGACTCAGGCAGGGCATTCCACGCACCAACCACTCTCTGAGTGAAAAAACCTTC
>NW_026779496.1:0-97121 GCF_030144855.1 Hypanus sabinus | reverse complement strand
TCTGTGTCTGACCCCGGGAGTGTGTGATGGGACGGTGTGGAGGGAGATTCACTCTGTGTCTGACCCTGGGAGTGTGTGATGGGACGGTGTGGAGGGAGATTCACTCTGTGTCTGACTCCGGGAGTGTGTGATGGGACGGTGTGGAGGGAGATTCACTCTGTGTCTGACCCTGGGAGTGTGTGATGGGACGGTGTGGAGGGAGATTCACTCTGTGTCTGACCCGGGAGTGTGTGATGGGACGGTGTGGAGGGAGCTTCACTCTGTGTCTCACCCCGGGAGTGTGTGATGGGACGGTGTGGAGGGAGCTTCACTCTGTGTCTCACCCCGGGAGTGTGTGATGGGACGGTGTGGAGGGAGATTCACTCTGTGTCTGACCCTGGGAGTGTGTGATGGGACGGTGTGGAGGGAGATTCACTCTGTGTCTGACCCCGGGAGTGTGTGATGGGACGGTGTGGAGGGAGATTCACTCTGTGTCTGACCCCGGGAGTGTGTGATGGGACGGTGTGGAGGGAGATTCACTGTGTGTCTGACCCCGACAGTGTGTGATGGGACGGTGTGGAGGGAGATTCACTCTGTGTCTGACCCCGGGAGTGTGTGATGGGATGGTGTGGAGGGAGATTCACTCTGTGTCTGATCCCGGGAGTGTGTGATGGGACGGTTTGGAGGGAGATTCACTCTGTGTCTCACCCCGGGAGTGTGTGATGGGACGGTGTGGAGGGAGTTTCACTCTGTGTCTGACCCCGGGAGTGTGTGATGGGGCGGTGTGGAGGGAGATTCACTCTGTGTCTGACCCCGGGAGTGTGTGATGGGACGGTGTGCAGGGAGATTCACTCTATGTCTGACCCCGGGAGTGTGTGATGGGACGGTGTATAGGGAGATTCACTCTGTGTCTGACCCCGGGAGTGTGTGATGGGACGGTGTGGAGGGAGATTCACTCTGTGTCTGACCCCGGGAGTGTGTGATGGGACGGTGTGGAGGGAGATTCACTCTGTGTCTGACCCCGGGAGTGTGTGATGGGACGGTGTGGAGGGAGATTCACTCTGTGTCTGACCCCGGGAGTGTGTGATGGGACGGTGTGGAGGGAGATTCACTCTGTGTCTGACCCCGGGAGTGTGTGATGGGACGGTGTGGAGGGAGATTCACTCTGTGTCTGACCCCGGGAGTGTGTGATGGGACGGTGTGGAGGGAGATTCACTCTGTGTCTGACCCCGGGAGTGTGTGATGGGATGGTGTGGAGGGAGATTCACTCTGTGTCTGATCCCGGGAGTGTGTGATGGGACGGTGTGGAGGGAGATTCACTCTGTGTCTGACCCCGGGAGTGTGTGATGGGACGGTGTGGAGGGAGATTCACGCTGTGTCTGACCCCGGGAGTGTGTGATGGGACGGTGTGGAGGGAGCTTCACTCTGTGTCTGACCCGGATGTGTGTGATGGGACGGTGTGGAGGGAGATTCACTCTGTGTCTGACCCCGGGAGTGTGTGATAGGACGGTGTGGAGGGAGATTCACTCTGTGTCTGACCCCGGGAGTGTGTGATGGGACGTGTGGAGGGAGAGTCTCTCTGTGTCTGACCCCGGGAGTGTGTGATGGGACGGTGTGGAGGGAGATTCACTCTGTGTCTGACCCTGGGAGTGTGTGATGGGACGGTGTGGAGGGAGATTCACTCTGTGTCTGACTCCGGGAGTGTGTGATGGGACGGTGTGGAGGGAGATTCACTCTGTGTCTGACCCCGGGAGTGTGTGATGGGACGGTGTGGAGGGAGATTCACTCTGTGTCTGACCCCGGGAGTGTGTGATGGGACGGTGTGGAGGGAGCTTCACTCTGTGTCTCACCCCGGGAGTGTGTGATGGGACGGTGTGGAGGGAGCTTCACTCTGTGTCTCACCCCGGGAGTGTGTGATGGGACGGTGTGGAGGGAGATTCACTCTGTGTCTGACCCTGGGAGTGTGTGATGGGACGGTGTGGAGGGAGATTCACTCTGTGTCTGACCCCGGGAGTGTGTGATGGGACGGTGTGGAGGGAGATTCACTCTGTGTCTGACCCCGGGAGTGTGTGATGGGACGGTGTGGAGGGAGATTCACTGTGTGTCTGACCCCGACAGTGTGTGATGGGACGGTGTGGAGGGAGATTCACTCTGTGTCTGACCCCGGGAGTGTGTGATGGGATGGTGTGGAGGGAGATTCACTCTGTGTCTGATCCCGGGAGTGTTTGATGGGACGGTGTGGAGGGAGATTCACTCTGTGTCTCACCCCGGGAGTGTGTGATGGGACGGTGTGGAGGGAGATTCACTCTGTGTCTGACCCCGGGAGTGTGTGATGGGGCGGTGTGGAGGGAGATTCACTCTGTGTCTGACCCCGGGAGTGTGTGATGGGACGGTGTGCAGGGAGATTCACTCTATGTCTGACCCCGGGAGTGTGTGATGGGACGGTGTATAGGGAGATTCACTCTGTGTCTGACCCCGGGAGTGTGTGATGGGACGGTGTGGAGGGAGATTCACTCTGTGTCTGACCCCGGGAGTGTGTGATGGGACGGTGTGGAGGGAGATTCACTCTGTGTCTGACCCCGGGAGTGTGTGATGGGATGGTGTGGAGGGAGATTCACTGTGTGTCTGACCCCGGGAGTGTGTGATGGGACGGTGTGGAGGGAGATTCACTCTGTGTCTGACCCCGGGAGTGTGTGATGGGACGGTGTGGAGGGAGATTCACTCTGTGTCTGACCCCGGGAGTGTGTGATGAGACGGTGTGGAGGGAGATTCACTCTGTGTCTGACCCCGGGAGTGTGTGATGGGACGGTGTGGAGGGAGATTCACTCTGTGTCTGACCCCGGGAGTGTGTGATGGGACGGTGTGGAGGGAGATTCACTCTGTGTCTGAACCCGGGAGTGTGTGATGGGACGGTGTGGAGGGAGATTCACTGTGTGTCTGACCCCGGGAGTGTGTGATGGGACGGTGTGGAGGGAGATTCACTCTGTGTCTCACCCCGGGAGTGTGTGATGGGACGGTGTGGAGGGAGATTCACTCTGTGTCTGACTCCGGGAGTGTGTGATGGGACGGTGTGGAGGGAGATTCACTCTGTGTCTGACCCTGGGAGTGTGTGATGGGACGGTGTGGAGGGAGATTCACTCTGTGTCTGACCACGGGAGTGTGTGATGGGACGGTGTGGAGGGAGCTTCACTCTGTGTCTCACCCCGGGAGTGTGTGATGGGACGGTGTGGAGGGAGATTCACTCTGTGTCTGACCCTGGGAGTGTGTGATGGGACGGTGTGGAGGGAGCTTCACTCTGTGTCTCACCCCGGGAGTGTGTGATGGGACGGTGTGGAGGGAGATTCACTCTGTGTCTGACCCTGGGAGTGTGTGATGGGACGGTGTGGAGGGAGATTCACTCTGTGTCTGACCCCGGAGTGTGTGATGGGACGGTGTGGAGGGAGATTCACTCTGTGTCTGACCCCGGGAGTGTGTGATGGGACGGTGTGGAGGGAGATTCACTGTGTGTCTGACCCCGACAGTGTGTGATGGGACGGTGTGGAGGGAGATTCACTCTGTGTCTGACCCCGGGAGTGTGTGATGGGATGGTGTGGAGGGAGATTCACTCTGTGTCTGAATCCCGGGAGTGTGTGATGGGACGGTGTGGAGGGAGATTCACTCTGTGTCTCACCCCGGGAGTGTGTGATGGGACGGTGTGGAGGGAGATTCACTCTGTGTCTGACCCCGGAGTGTGTGATGGGGCGGTGTGGAGGGAGATTCACTCTGTGTCTGACCCCGGGAGTGTGTGATGGGACGGTGTGCAGGGAGATTCACTCTGTATCTGACCCCGGGAGTGTGTGATGGGACGGTGTGGAGGGAGATTCACTCTATGTCTGACCCCGGGAGTGTGTGATGGGACGGTGTATAGGGAGATTCACTCTGTGTCTGACCCCGGGAGTGTGTGATGGGACGGTGTGGAGGGAGATTCACTCTGTGTCTGACCCCGGGAGTGTGTGATGGGACGGTGTGGAGGGAGATTCACTCTGTGTCTGACCCCGGGAGTGTGTGATGGGACGGTGTGGAGGGAGATTCACTGTGTGTCTGACCCCGGGAGTGTGTGATGGGACGGTGTGGAGGGAGATTCACTCTGTGTCTGACCCCGGGAGTGTGTGATGGGACGGTGTGGAGGGAGATTCACTCTGTGTCTGACCCCGGGAGTGTGTGATGGGACGGTGTGGAGGGAGATTCACTCTGTGTCTGACCCTGGGAGTGTGTGATGGGACGGTGTGGAGGGAGATTCACTCTGTGTCTGACCCCGGAGTGTGTGATGGGACGGTGTGGAGGGAGATTCACTCTGTGTCTGACCCCGGGAGTGTGTGATGGGACGGTGTGGAGGGAGATTCACTCTGTGTCTGACCCCGGGAGTGTGTGATGGGACGGTGTGGAGGGAGATTCGCTCTGTGTCTGACCCCGGGAGTGTGTGATGGGACGGTGTGGAGGGAGATTCACTCTGTGTCTGACCCCGGGAGTGTGTGATGGGACGGTGTGGAGGGAGCTTCACTCTGTGTCTGACCCCGGATGTGTGTGATGGGACGGTGTGGAGGGAGATTCACACTCTGTGTCTGACCCCGGGAGTGTGTGATAGGACGGTGTGGAGGGAGATTCACTCTGTGTCTGACCCCGGGAGTGTGTGATGGGACGTGTGGAGGGAGAGTCTCTCTGTGTCTGACCCCGGGAGTGTGTGATGGGACGGTGTGGAGGGAGATTCACTCTGTGTCTGACCCTGGGAGTGTGTGATGGGACGGTGTGGAGGGAGATTCACTCTGTGTCTGACTCCGGGAGTGTGTGATGGGACGGTGTGGAGGGAGATTCACTCTGTGTCTGACCCTGGGAGTGTGTGATGGGACGGTGTGGAGGGAGATTCACTCTGTGTCTGACCCCGGGAGTGTGTGATGGGACGGTGTGGAGGGAGCTTCACTCTGTGTCTCACCCCGGGAGTGTGTGATGGGACGGTGTGGAGGGAGATTCACTCTGTGTCTGACCCTGGGAGTGTGTGATGGGACGGTGTGGAGGGAGATTCACTCTGTGTCTGACCCCGGGAGTGTGTGATGGGACGTTGTGGAGGGAGATTCACTCTGTGTCTGACCCCGGGAGTGTGTGATGGGACGGTGTGGAGGGAGATTCACTCTGTGTCTGACCCCGGGAGTGTGTGATGGGACGGTGTGGAGGGAGATTCACTGTGTGTCTGAACCCGACAGTGTGTGATGGGACGGTGTGGAGGGAGATTCACTCTGTGTCTGACCCCGGAGTGTGTGATGGGATGGTGTGGAGGGAGATTCACTCTGTGTCTGATCCCGGGAGTGTGTGATGGGACGGTGTGGAGGGAGATTCACTCTGTGTCTGACCCCGGAGTGTGTGATGGGACGGTGTGGAGGGAGATTCACTCTGTGTCTGACCCCGGGAGTGTGTGATGGGGCGGTGTGGAGGGAGATTCACTCTGTGTCTGACCCCGGGAGTGTGTGATGGGACGGTGTGCATTGAGATTCACTCTATGTCTGACCCCGGGAGTGTGTGATGGGACGGTGTATAGGGAGATTCACTCTGTGTCTGACCCCGGGAGTGTGTGATGGGACGGTGTGGAGGGAGATTCACTCTGTGTCTGACCCCGGGAGTGTGTGATGGGACGGTGTGGAGGGAGATTCACTCTGTGTCTGACCCCGGGAGTGTGTGATGGGACGGTGTGGAGGGAGATTCACTGTGTGTCTGACCCCGGGAGTGTGTGATGGGACGGTGTGGAGGGAGATTCACTCTGTGTCTGACCCCGGGAGTGTGTGATGGGACGGTGTGGAGGGAGATTCACTCTGTGTCTGACCCCGGGAGTGTGTGATGAGACGGTGTGGAGGGAGATTCACTCTGTGTCTGACCCGGAGTGTGTGATGGGACGGTGTGGAGGGAGATTCACTCTGTGTCTGACCCCGGGAGTGTGTGATGGGACGGTGTGGAGGGTGCTTCACTCTGTGTCTGACCCCGGGTGTGTGTGATGGGACGGTGTGGAGGGAGATTCACTCTGTGTCTGACCCCGGGAGAGTGTGATGGGACGGTGTGGAGGGAGATTCACTCTGTGTCTGACCCCGGAGTGTGTGATGGGACGGTGTGGAGGGAGATTCACTCTGTGTCTGACCCCGGGAGTGTGTGATGAGACGGTGTGGAGGGAGATTCACTCTGTGTCTGACCCCGGCAGTGTGTGATGGGACGGTGTGGAGGGAGATTCACTGTGTGTCTGACCCCGGGAGTGTGTGATGGGACGGTGTGGAGGGACATTCACTCTGTGTCTGACCCCGGGAGTGTATGATGGGACGGTGTGTAGGGAGATTCACTTTGTGTCTGACCCCGGGAGAGTGAAGGGATGGTGTGGAGGTAGATTCACTCTGTGTCTGACCCCGGGAGTGTGTGATGGGACAGTGTGGAGGGAGATTCACTCTGTGTCTGACCCTGGGAGTGTGTGATGGGACGGTGTGGAGGGAGATTCACTCTGTGTCTGACCCCGGGAGAGTGTGATGGGACGGTGTGGAGGGAGATTCACTTTGTGTCTGACCCCGGGAGAGTGAAGGGATGGTGTGGAGGTAGATTCACTCTGTGTCTGACCCCGGGAGTGTGTGATGGGACAGTGTGGAGGGAGATTCACTCTGTGTCTGACCCTGGGAGTGTGTGATGGGACGGTGTGGAGGGAGATTCACTCTGTGTCAGACCCCGGATGTCTGTGATGGGACGGTGTGGAGGGAGATTCACTGTGTGTCTGACCCCGGGAGTGTATGATGGGACGGTGTGGAGGGAGATTCACTCTGTGTCTGACCCCGGGAGTGTATGATGGGACGGTGTGGAGGGAGATTCACTCTGTGTCTGACTCCGGGAGTGTGTGATGGGACTGTGTGGAGGGAGATTCACTCTGTGTCTGACCCCGGGAGTGTGTGATGGGATGGTGTTGGGGGAGATTCAATCTGTGTCTGACCCCGGAGTGTGTGATGGGACGGTGTGGAGGGAGATTCACTCTGTGTCTGACCCCGGGAGTGTGTGATGGGACGGTGTGGAGGGTGCTTCACTCTGTGTCTGACCCCGGGTGTGTGTGATGGGACGGTGTGGAGGGAGATTCACTCTGTGTCTGACCCCGGGAGAGTGTGATGGGACGGTGTGGAGGGAGATTCACTCTGTGTCTGACCCCGGAGTGTGTGATGGGACGGTGTGGAGGGAGATTCACTCTGTGTCTGACCCCGGGAGTGTGTGATGAGACGGTGTGGAGGGAGATTCACTCTGTGTCTGACCCCGGCAGTGTGTGATGGGACGGTGTGGAGGGAGATTCACTGTGTGTCTGACCCCGGGAGTGTGTGATGGGACGGTGTGGAGGGACATTCACTCTGTGTCTGACCCCGGGAGTGTATGATGGGACGGTGTGTAGGGAGATTCACTTTGTGTCTGACCCCGGGAGAGTGAAGGGATGGTGTGGAGGTAGATTCACTCTGTGTCTGACCCCGGGAGTGTGTGATGGGACAGTGTGGAGGGAGATTCACTCTGTGTCTGACCCTGGGAGTGTGTGATGGGACGGTGTGGAGGGAGATTCACTCTGTGTCTGACCCCGGGAGAGTGTGATGGGACGGTGTGGAGGGAGATTCACTTTGTGTCTGACCCCGGGAGAGTGAAGGGATGGTGTGGAGGTAGATTCACTCTGTGTCTGACCCCGGGAGTGTGTGATGGGACAGTGTGGAGGGAGATTCACTCTGTGTCTGACCCTGGGAGTGTGTGATGGGACGGTGTGGAGGGAGATTCACTCTGTGTCAGACCCCGGATGTCTGTGATGGGACGGTGTGGAGGGAGATTCACTGTGTGTCTGACCCCGGGAGTGTGTGATGGGACGGTGTGGAGGGAGATTCACTCTGTGTCTGACCCCGGAGTGTATGATGGGACGGTGTGGAGGGAGATTCACTCTGTGTCTGACTCCGGGAGTGTGTGATGGGACTGTGTGGAGGGAGATTCACTCTGTGTCTGACCCCGGGAGTGTGTGATGGGATGGTGTTGGGGGAGATTCAATCTGTGTCTGACCCCGGGAGTGTGTGATGGGACTGTGTGGAGGGAGATTCACTCTGTGTCTGACCCCGGGAGTGTGTAATGAGACGGTGTGGAGGGAGATTCACTTTGTGTCTGACCCCGGGAGAGTGAAGGGATGGTGTGGAGGGAGATTCACTCTGTGTCTGACCCCGGGAGCATCTGATGGGACATTGTGGAGGGAGATTCACTCTGTGTCTGACCCCGGGAGTGTGTAATGAGACGGTGTGGAGGGAGATTCACTTTGTGTCTGACCCCGGGAGAGTGAAGGGATGGTGTGGAGGGAGATTCACTCTGTGTCTGACCCCGGGAGTGTGTGATGGGACGGTGTGGAGGGAGATTCACTCTGTGTCTGACCCCGGGAGTGTGTGATGAGACGGTGTGGAGGGAGATTCACTTTGTGTCTGACCCCGGGAGAGTGAAGGGATGGTGTGGAGGGAGATTCACTCTGTGTCTGACCTCGGGAGTGTGTGATGGGACGGTGAGGAGGGAGATTCACTCTATGTCTGACCCCGGGAGTGTGTGATGGGACGGTGGGGAGGGAGATTCACTCTGTGTCTGACCCGGGAGTGCGTGATGGGACGGTGTGGAGGGAGATTCACTGTGTGTCTGACCCCGGGAGTGTGTGATGGGACGGTGTGGAGGGAGATTCACTCTGTGTCTGTCCCCGGGAGTGTATGATGGGACGGTGTGGAGGGAGATTCACTCTGTGTCTGACCCCGGGAGTGTGTGATGGGACTGTGTGGAGGGAGATTCACTCTGTGTCTGACCCCGGGAGTGTGTGATGAGACGGTGTGGAGGGAGATTCACTTTGTGTCTGACCCCGGGAGAGTGAAGGGATGGTATGGAGGTAGATTCACTCTGTGTCTGACCCCGGGAGTGTGTGATGGGACAGTGTGGAGGGAGATTCACTCTGTGTCTGACCCTGGGAGTGTGTGATGGGACGGTGTGGAGGGAGATTCACTCTGTGTCTGACTCCGGGAGTGTGTGATGGGACGGTGTGGAGGGAGATTCACTCTGTGTCTGACCCTGGGAGTGTGTGATGGGACGGTGTGGAGGGAGATTCACTCTGTGTCTGACCACGGGAGTGTGTGATGGGATGGTGTGGAGGGAGCTTCACTCTGTGTCTCACCCCGGGAGTGTGTGATGGGACGGTGTGGAGGGAGATTCACTCTGTGTCTGACCCTGGGAGTGTGTGATGGGACGGTGTGGAGGGAGCTTCACTCTGTGTCTCACCCCGGGAGTGTGTGATGGGACGGTGTGGAGGGAGATTCACTCTGTGTCTGACCCTGGGAGTGTGTGATGGGACGGTGTGGAGGGAGATTCACTCTGTGTCTGACCCCGGGAGTGTGTGATGGGACGGTGTGGAGGGAGATTCACTCTGTGTCTGACCCCGGGAGTGTGTGATGGGACGGTGTGGAGGGAGATTCACTGTGTGTCTGACCCCGACAGTGTGTGATGGGACGGTGTGGAGGGAGATTCACTCTGTGTCTGACCCCGGGAGTGTGTGATGGGATGGTGTGGAGGGAGATTCACTCTGTGTCTGAATCCCGGGAGTGTGTGATGGGACGGTGTGGAGGGAGATTCACTCTGTGTCTCACCCCGGGAGTGTGTGATGGGACGGTGTGGAGGGAGATTCACTCTGTGTCTGACCCCGGGAGTGTGTGATGGGACGGTGTGGAGGGAGATTCACTCTGTGTCTGACCCCGGGAGTGTGTGATGGGACGGTGTGCAGGGAGATTCACTCTATGTCTGACCCCGGGAGTGTGTGATGGGACGGTGTATAGGGAGATTCACTCTGTGTCTGACCCCGGGAGTGTGTGATGGGACGGTGTGGAGGGAGATTCACTCTGTGTCTGACCCCGGGAGTGTGTGATGGGACGGTGTGGAGGGAGATTCACTCTGTGTCTGACCCCGGGAGTGTGTGATGGGACGGTGTGGAGGGAGATTCACTGTGTGTCTGACCCCGGGAGTGTGTGATGGGACGGTGTGGAGGGAGATTCACTCTGTGTCTGACCCCGGGAGTGTGTGATGGGACGGTGTGGAGGGAGATTCACTCTGTGTCTGACCCCGGGAGTGTGTGATGGGACGGTGTGGAGGGAGATTCACTCTGTGTCTGACCCTGGGAGTGTGTGATGGGACGGTGTGGAGGGAGATTCACTCTGTGTCTGACCCCGGGAGTGTGTGATGGGACGGTGTGGAGGGAGATTCACTCTGTGTCTGACCCCGGGAGTGTGTGATGGGACGGTGTGGAGGGAGATTCACTCTGTGTCTGACCCCGGGAGTGTGTGATGGGACGGTGTGGAGGGAGATTCGCTCTGTGTCTGACCCCGGGAGTGTGTGATGGGACGGTGTGGAGGGAGATTCACTCTGTGTCTGACCCCGGGAGTGTGTGATGGGACGGTGTAGAGGGAGCTTCACTCTGTGTCTGACCCCGGATGTGTGTGATGGGACGGTGTGGAGGGAGATTCACTCTGTGTCTGACCCCGGGAGTGTGTGATAGGACGGTGTGGAGGGAGATTCACTCTGTGTCTGACCCCGGGAGTGTGTGATGGGACGTGTGGAGGGAGAGTCTCTCTGTGTCTGACCCCGGGAGTGTGTGATGGGACGGTGTGGAGGGAGATTCACTCTGTGTCTGACCCTGGGAGTGTGTGATGGGACGGTGTGGAGGGAGATTCACTCTGTGTCTGACTCCGGGAGTGTGTGATGGGACGGTGTGGAGGGAGATTCACTCTGTGTCTGACCCTGGGAGTGTGTGATGGGACGGTGTGGAGGGAGATTCACTCTGTGTCTGACCCCGGGAGTGTGTGATGGGACGGTGTGGAGGGAGCTTCACTCTGTGTCTCACCCCGGGAGTGTGTGATGGGACGGTGTGGAGGGAGATTCACTCTGTGTCTGACCCTGGGAGTGTGTGATGGGACGGTGTGGAGGGAGATTCACTCTGTGTCTGACCCCGGGAGTGTGTGATGGGACGTTGTGGAGGGAGATTCACTCTGTGTCTGACCCCGGGAGTGTGTGATGGGACGGTGTGGAGGGAGATTCACTCTGTGTCTGACCCCGGGAGTGTGTGATGGGACGGTGTGGAGGGAGATTCACTGTGTGTCTGACCCCGACAGTGTGTGATGGGACGGTGTGGAGGGAGATTCACTCTGTGTCTGACCCCGGGAGTGTGTGATGGGATGGTGTGGAGGGAGATTCACTCTGTGTCTGATCCCGGGAGTGTGTGATGGGACGGTGTGGAGGGAGATTCACTCTGTGTCTCACCCCGGGAGTGTGTGATGGGACGGTGTGGAGGGAGATTCACTCTGTGTCTGACCCCGGGAGTGTGTGATGGGGCGGTGTGGAGGGAGATTCACTCTGTGTCTGACCCCGGGAGTGTGTGATGGGACGGTGTGGAGGGAGATTCACTCTGTGTCTGACCCCGGGAGTGTGTGATGGGACGGTGTGGAGGGAGATTCACTCTGTGTCTGACCCCGGGAGTGTGTGATGGGACGGTGTGGAGGGAGATTCACTGTGTGTCTGACCCCGGGAGTGTGTGATGGGACGGTGTGGAGGGAGATTCACTCTGTGTCTGACCCCGGGAGTGTGTGATGGGACGGTGTGGAGGGAGATTCACTGTGTGTCTGACCCCGGGAGTGTGTGATGGGACGGTGTGGAGGGAGATTCACTCTGTGTCTGACCCCGGGAGTGTGTGATGGGACGGTGTGGAGGGAGATTCACTCTGTGTCTGACCCCGGGAGTGTGTGATGAGACGGTGTGGAGGGAGATTCACTCTGTGTCTGACCCCGGAGTGTGTGATGGGACGGTGTGGAGGGAGATTCACTCTGTGTCTGACCCCGGGTGTGTGTGATGGGACGGTGTGGAGGGAGATTCACTCTGTGTCTGACCCCGGGAGAGTGTGATGGGACGGTGTGGAGGGAGATTCACTCTGTGTCTGACCCCGGAGTGTGTGATGGGACGGTGTGGAGGGAGATTCACTCTGTGTCTGACCCCGGGAGTGTGTGATGAGACGGTGTGGAGGGAGATTCACTCTGTGTCTGACCCCGGCAGTGTGTGATGGGACGGTGTGGAGGGAGATTCACTGTGTGTCTGACCCCGGGAGTGTGTGATGGGACGGTGTGGAGGGACATTCACTCTGTGTCTGACCCCGGGAGTGTATGATGGGACGGTGTGTAGGGAGATTCACTTTGTGTCTGACCCCGGGAGAGTGAAGGGATGGTGTGGAGGTAGATTCACTCTGTGTCTGACCCCGGGAGTGTGTGATGGGACAGTGTGGAGGGAGATTCACTCTGTGTCTGACCCTGGGAGTGTGTGATGGGACGGTGTGGAGGGAGATTCACTCTGTGTCTGACCCCGGGAGAGTGTGATGGGACGGTGTGGAGGGAGATTCACTTTGTGTCTGACCCCGGGAGAGTGAAGGGATGGTGTGGAGGTAGATTCACTCTGTGTCTGACCCCGGGAGTGTGTGATGGGACAGTGTGGAGGGAGATTCACTCTGTGTCTGACCCTGGGAGTGTGTGATGGGACGGTGTGGAGGGAGATTCACTCTGTGTCAGACCCCGGATGTCTGTGATGGGACGGTGTGGAGGGAGATTCACTGTGTGTCTGACCCCGGGAGTGTGTGATGGGACGGTGTGGAGGGAGATTCACTCTGTGTCTGACCCCGGGAGTGTATGATGGGACGGTGTGGAGGGAGATTCACTCTGTGTCTGACTCCGGGAGTGTGTGATGGGACTGTGTGGAGGGAGATTCACTCTGTGTCTGACCCCGGGAGTGTGTGATGGGATGGTGTTGGGGGAGATTCAATCTGTGTCTGACCCCGGAGTGTGTGATGGGACGGTGTGGAGGGAGATTCACTCTGTGTCTGACCCCGGGAGTGTGTGATGGGACGGTGTGGAGGGTGCTTCACTCTGTGTCTGACCCCGGGTGTGTGTGATGGGACGGTGTGGAGGGAGATTCACTCTGTGTCTGACCCCGGGAGAGTGTGATGGGACGGTGTGGAGGGAGATTCACTCTGTGTCTGACCCCGGAGTGTGTGATGGGACGGTGTGGAGGGAGATTCACTCTGTGTCTGACCCCGGGAGTGTGTGATGAGACGGTGTGGAGGGAGATTCACTCTGTGTCTGACCCCGGCAGTGTGTGATGGGACGGTGTGGAGGGAGATTCACTGTGTGTCTGACCCCGGGAGTGTGTGATGGGACGGTGTGGAGGGACATTCACTCTGTGTCTGACCCCGGGAGTGTATGATGGGACGGTGTGTAGGGAGATTCACTTTGTGTCTGACCCCGGGAGAGTGAAGGGATGGTGTGGAGGTAGATTCACTCTGTGTCTGACCCCGGGAGTGTGTGATGGGACAGTGTGGAGGGAGATTCACTCTGTGTCTGACCCTGGGAGTGTGTGATGGGACGGTGTGGAGGGAGATTCACTCTGTGTCTGACCCCGGGAGAGTGTGATGGGACGGTGTGGAGGGAGATTCACTTTGTGTCTGACCCCGGGAGAGTGAAGGGATGGTGTGGAGGTAGATTCACTCTGTGTCTGACCCCGGGAGTGTGTGATGGGACAGTGTGGAGGGAGATTCACTCTGTGTCTGACCCTGGGAGTGTGTGATGGGACGGTGTGGAGGGAGATTCACTCTGTGTCAGACCCCGGATGTCTGTGATGGGACGGTGTGGAGGGAGATTCACTGTGTGTCTGACCCCGGGAGTGTGTGATGGGACGGTGTGGAGGGAGATTCACTCTGTGTCTCACCCCGGGAGTGTGTGATGGGACGGTGTGGAGGGAGATTCACTCTGTGTCTGACCCTGGGAGTGTGTGATGGGACGGTGTGGAGGGAGCTTCACTCTGTGTCTCACCCCGGGAGTGTGTGATGGGACGGTGTGGAGGGAGCTTCACTCTGTGTCTCACCCCGGGAGTGTGTGATGGGACGGTGTGGAGGGAGATTCACTCTGTGTCTGACCCTGGGAGTGTGTGATGGGACGGTGTGGAGGGAGCTTCACTCTGTGTCTCACCCCGGGAGTGTGTGATGGGACGGTGTGGAGGGAGATTCACTCTGTGTCTGACCCTGGGAGTGTGTGATGGGACGGTGTGGAGGGAGATTCACTCTGTGTCTGACCCCGGGAGTGTGTGATGGGACGGTGTGGAGGGAGATTCACTCTGTGTCTGACCCCGGGAGTGTGTGATGGGACGGTGTGGAGGGAGATTCACTGTGTGTCTGACCCCGACAGTGTGTGATGGGACGGTGTGGAGGGAGATTCACTCTGTGTCTGACCCCGGGAGTGTGTGATGGGATGGTGTGGAGGGAGATTCACTCTGTGTCTGAATCCCGGGAGTGTGTGATGGGACGGTGTGGAGGGAGATTCACTCTGTGTCTCACCCCGGGAGTGTGTGATGGGACGGTGTGGAGGGAGATTCACTCTGTGTCTGACCCCGGGAGTGTGTGATGGGACGGTGTGGAGGGAGATTCACTCTGTGTCTGACCCCGGGAGTGTGTGATGGGACGGTGTGCAGGGAGATTCACTCTATGTCTGACCCCGGGAGTGTGTGATGGGACGGTGTATAGGGAGATTCACTCTGTGTCTGACCCCGGGAGTGTGTGATGGGACGGTGTGGAGGGAGATTCACTCTGTGTCTGACCCCGGGAGTGTGTGATGGGACGGTGTGGAGGGAGATTCACTCTGTGTCTGACCCCGGGAGTGTGTGATGGGACGGTGTGGAGGGAGATTCACTGTGTGTCTGACCCCGGGAGTGTGTGATGGGACGGTGTGGAGGGAGATTCACTCTGTGTCTGACCCCGGGAGTGTGTGATGGGACGGTGTGGAGGGAGATTCACTCTGTGTCTGACCCCGGGAGTGTGTGATGGGACGGTGTGGAGGGAGATTCACTCTGTGTCTGACCCTGGGAGTGTGTGATGGGACGGTGTGGAGGGAGATTCACTCTGTGTCTGACCCCGGGAGTGTGTGATGGGACGGTGTGGAGGGAGATTCACTCTGTGTCTGACCCCGGGAGTGTGTGATGGGACGGTGTGGAGGGAGATTCACTCTGTGTCTGACCCCGGGAGTGTGTGATGGGACGGTGTGGAGGGAGATTCGCTCTGTGTCTGACCCCGGGAGTGTGTGATGGGACGGTGTAGAGGGAGCTTCACTCTGTGTCTGACCCCGGATGTGTGTGATGGGACGGTGTGGAGGGAGATTCACTCTGTGTCTGACCCCGGGAGTGTGTGATAGGACGGTGTGGAGGGAGATTCACTCTGTGTCTGACCCCGGGAGTGTGTGATGGGACGTGTGGAGGGAGAGTCTCTCTGTGTCTGACCCCGGGAGTGTGTGATGGGACGGTGTGGAGGGAGATTCACTCTGTGTCTGACCCTGGGAGTGTGTGATGGGACGGTGTGGAGGGAGATTCACTCTGTGTCTGACTCCGGGAGTGTGTGATGGGACGGTGTGGAGGGAGATTCACTCTGTGTCTGACCCTGGGAGTGTGTGATGGGACGGTGTGGAGGGAGATTCACTCTGTGTCTGACCCCGGGAGTGTGTGATGGGACGGTGTGGAGGGAGCTTCACTCTGTGTCTCACCCCGGGAGTGTGTGATGGGACGGTGTGGAGGGAGATTCACTCTGTGTCTGACCCTGGGAGTGTGTGATGGGACGGTGTGGAGGGAGATTCACTCTGTGTCTGACCCCGGGAGTGTGTGATGGGACGTTGTGGAGGGAGATTCACTCTGTGTCTGACCCCGGGAGTGTGTGATGGGACGGTGTGGAGGGAGATTCACTCTGTGTCTGACCCCGGGAGTGTGTGATGGGACGGTGTGGAGGGAGATTCACTGTGTGTCTGACCCCGACAGTGTGTGATGGGACGGTGTGGAGGGAGATTCACTCTGTGTCTGACCCCGGGAGTGTGTGATGGGATGGTGTGGAGGGAGATTCACTCTGTGTCTGATCCCGGGAGTGTGTGATGGGACGGTGTGGAGGGAGATTCACTCTGTGTCTCACCCCGGGAGTGTGTGATGGGACGGTGTGGAGGGAGATTCACTCTGTGTCTGACCCCGGGAGTGTGTGATGGGGCGGTGTGGAGGGAGATTCACTCTGTGTCTGACCCCGGGAGTGTGTGATGGGACGGTGTGCAGGGAGATTCACTCTATGTCTGACCCCGGGAGTGTGTGATGGGACGGTGTATAGGGAGATTCACTCTGTGTCTGACCCCGGGAGTGTGTGATGGGACGGTGTGGAGGGAGATTCACTCTGTGTCTGACCCCGGGAGTGTGTGATGGGACGGTGTGGAGGGAGATTCACTCTGTGTCTGACCCCGGGAGTGTGTGATGGGACGGTGTGGAGGGAGATTCACTGTGTGTCTGACCCCGGGAGTGTGTGATGGGACGGTGTGGAGGGAGATTCACTCTGTGTCTGACCCCGGGAGTGTGTGATGGGACGGTGTGGAGGGAGATTCACTCTGTGTCTGACCCCGGGAGTGTGTGATGAGACGGTGTGGAGGGAGATTCACTCTGTGTCTGACCCCGGAGTGTGTGATGGGACGGTGTGGAGGGAGATTCACTCTGTGTCTGACCCCGGGTGTGTGTGATGGGACGGTGTGGAGGGAGATTCACTCTGTGTCTGACCCCGGGAGAGTGTGATGGGACGGTGTGGAGGGAGATTCACTCTGTGTCTGACCCCGGAGTGTGTGATGGGACGGTGTGGAGGGAGATTCACTCTGTGTCTGACCCCGGGAGTGTGTGATGAGACGGTGTGGAGGGAGATTCACTCTGTGTCTGACCCCGGCAGTGTGTGATGGGACGGTGTGGAGGGAGATTCACTGTGTGTCTGACCCCGGGAGTGTGTGATGGGACGGTGTGGAGGGACATTCACTCTGTGTCTGACCCCGGGGAGTGTATGATGGGACGGTGTGTAGGGGAGATTCACTTTGTGTCTGACCCCGGGAGAGTGAAGGGATGGTGTGGAGGTAGATTCACTCTGTGTCTGACCCCGGGAGTGTGTGATGGGACAGTGTGGAGGGAGATTCACTCTGTGTCTGACCCTGGGAGTGTGTGATGGGACGGTGTGGAGGGAGATTCACTCTGTGTCTGACCCCGGGAGAGTGTGATGGGACGGTGTGGAGGGAGATTCACTTTGTGTCTGACCCCGGGAGAGTGAAGGGATGGTGTGGAGGTAGATTCACTCTGTGTCTGACCCCGGGAGTGTGTGATGGGACAGTGTGGAGGGAGATTCACTCTGTGTCTGACCCTGGGAGTGTGTGATGGGACGGTGTGGAGGGAGATTCACTCTGTGTCAGACCCCGGATGTCTGTGATGGGACGGTGTGGAGGGAGATTCACTGTGTGTCTGACCCCGGGAGTGTGTGATGGGACGGTGTGGAGGGAGATTCACTCTGTGTCTGACCCCGGGAGTGTATGATGGGACGGTGTGGAGGGAGATTCACTCTGTGTCTGACTCCGGGAGTGTGTGATGGGACTGTGTGGAGGGAGATTCACTCTGTGTCTGACCCCGGGAGTGTGTGATGGGGATGGTGTTGGGGGAGATTCAATCTGTGGTCTGACCCCGGAGTGTGTGATGGGACGGTGTGGAGGGAGATTCACTCTGTGTCTGACCCCGGGAGTGTGTGATGGGACGGTGTGGAGGGTGCTTCACTCTGTGTCTGACCCCGGGTGTGTGTGATGGACGGTGTGGAGGGAGATTCACTCTGTGTCTGACCCCGGGAGAGTGTGATGGGACGGTGTGGAGGGAGATTCACTCTGTGTCTGACCCCGGAGTGTGTGATGGGACGGTGTGGAGGGAGATTCACTCTGTGTCTGACCCCGGGAGTGTGTGATGAGACGGTGTGGAGGGAGATTCACTCTGTGTCTGACCCCGGCAGTGTGTGATGGGACGGTGTGGAGGGAGATTCACTGTGTGTCTGACCCCGGGAGTGTGTGATGGGACGGTGTGGAGGGACATTCACTCTGTGTCTGACCCCGGGAGTGTATGATGGGACGGTGTGTAGGGAGATTCACTTTGTGTCTGACCCCGGGAGAGTGAAGGGATGGTGTGGAGGTAGATTCACTCTGTGTCTGACCCCGGGAGTGTGTGATGGGACAGTGTGGAGGGAGATTCACTCTGTGTCTGACCCTGGGAGTGTGTGATGGGACGGTGTGGAGGGAGATTCACTCTGTGTCTGACCCCGGGAGAGTGTGATGGGACGGTGTGGAGGGAGATTCACTTTGTGTCTGACCCCGGGAGAGTGAAGGGATGGTGTGGAGGTAGATTCACTCTGTGTCTGACCCCGGGAGTGTGTGATGGGACAGTGTGGAGGGAGATTCACTCTGTGTCTGACCCTGGGAGTGTGTGATGGGACGGTGTGGAGGGAGATTCACTCTGTGTCAGACCCCGGATGTCTGTGATGGGACGGTGTGGAGGGAGATTCACTGTGTGTCTGACCCCGGGAGTGTGTGATGGGACGGTGTGGAGGGAGATTCACTCTGTGTCTGACCCCGGGAGTGTATGATGGGACGGTGTGGAGGGAGATTCACTCTGTGTCTGACTCCGGGAGTGTGTGATGGGACTGTGTGGAGGGAGATTCACTCTGTGTCTGACCCCGGGAGTGTGTGATGGGATGGTGTTGGGGGAGATTCAATCTGTGTCTGACCCCGGGAGTGTGTGATGGGACTGTGTGGAGGGAGATTCACTCTGTGTCTGACCCCGGGAGTGTGTAATGAGACGGTGTGGAGGGAGATTCACTTTGTGTCTGACCCCGGAGAGTGAAGGGATGGTGTGGAGGGAGATTCACTCTGTGTCTGACCCCGGGAGCATCTGATGGGACATTGTGGAGGGAGATTCACTCTGTGTCTGACCCCGGGAGTGTGTAATGAGACGGTGTGGAGGGAGATTCACTTTGTGTCTGACCCCGGGAGAGTGAAGGGATGGTGTGGAGGGAGATTCACTCTGTGTCTGACCCCGGGAGTGTGTGATGGGACGGTGTGGAGGGAGATTCACTCTGTGTCTGACCCCGGGAGTGTGTGATGAGACGGTGTGGAGGGAGATTCACTTTGTGTCTGACCCCGGGAGAGTGAAGGGATGGTGTGGAGGGAGATTCACTCTGTGTCTGACCTCGGGAGTGTGTGATGGGACGGTGAGGAGGGAGATTCACTCTATGTCTGACCCCGGGAGTGTGTGATGGGACGGTGTGGAGGGAGATTCACTCTGTGTCTGACCCCGGGAGTGTGTGATGGGACTGTGTGGAGGGAGATTCACTCTGTGTCTGACCCCGGGAGTGTGTGATGAGACGGTGTGGAGGGAGATTCACTTTGTGTCTGACCCCGGGAGAGTGAAGGGATGGTGTGGAGGGAGATTCACTCTGTGTCTGACCCCGGGAGCATCTGATGGGACATTGTGGAGGGAGATTCACTCTGTGTCTGACCCCCGGAGTGTGTGATGAGACGGTGTGGAGGGAGATTCACTTTGTGTCTGACCCCGGGAGAGTGAAGGGATGGTGTGGAGGGAGATTCTCTCTGTGTCTGACCCCGGGAGTGTGTGATGGGATGGTGTAGAGGGATATTCACTCTGTGTCTGACCCCGGGAGTGTATGAAGGGACAGTGTGGAGGGAGATTCACTCTGTGTCTGACCCCGGGAGTGTGTGATGGGACGGTGTGGAGGGAGCTTCACTCTGTGTCTGACCCCGGGAGTGTGTGATGGGACTGTGTGGAGGGAGATTCACTCTGTGTCAGACCCCGGGAGTGTGTGATGGGACGGTGTGGAGGGAGATTCACCCTGTGTCTGACCCCGGGAGTGTGTGATGGGACGGTGTGGAGGGAGATTCACTCTGTGTCTGACCCCGGGAGTGTGTGATGGGACGGTGTGGAGGGAGATTCACTCTGTGTCTGACCCCGGGAGTGTGTGATGGGACGGTGTGGAGGGTGCTTCACTCTGTGTCTGACCCCGGGTGTGTGTGATGGGACGGTGTGGAGGGAGATTCACTCTGTGTCTGACCCCGGGAGAGTGTGATGGGACGGTGTGGAGGGAGATTCACTCTGTGTCTGACCCCGGAGTGTGTGATGGGACGGTGTGGAGGGAGATTCACTCTGTGTCTGACCCCGGGAGTGTGTGATGAGACGGTGTGGAGGGAGATTCACTCTGTGTCTGACCCCGGCAGTGTGTGATGGGATGGTGTGGAGGGAGATTCACTGTGTGTCTGACCCCGGGAGTGTGTGATGGGACGGTGTGGAGGGACATTCACTCTGTGTCTGACCCCGGGAGTGTATGATGGGACGGTGTGTAGGGAGATTCACTTTGTGTCTGACCCCGGGAGAGTGAAGGGATGGTATGGAGGTAGATTCACTCTGTGTCTGACCCCGGGAGTGTGTGATGGGACAGTGTGGAGGGAGATTCACTCTGTGTCTGACCCTGGGAGTGTGTGATGGGACGGTGTGGAGGGAGATTCACTCTGTGTCTGACCCCGGGAGAGTGTGATGGGACGGTGTGGAGGGAGATTCACTTTGTGTCTGACCCCGGGAGAGTGAAGGGATGGTGTGGAGGTAGATTCACTCTGTGTCTGACCCCGGGAGTGTGTGATGGGACAGTGTGGAGGGAGATTCACTCTGTGTCTGACCCTGGGAGTGTGTGATGGGACGGTGTGGAGGGAGATTCACTCTGTGTCAGACCCCGGATGTCTGTGATGGGACGGTGTGGAGGGAGATTCACTGTGTGTCTGACCCCGGGAGTGTGTGATGGGACGGTGTGGAGGGAGATTCACTCTGTGTCTGACCCCGGGAGTGTATGATGGGACGGTGTGGAGGGAGATTCACTCTGTGTCTGACTCCGGGAGTGTGTGATGGGACTGTGTGGAGGGAGATTCACTCTGTGTCTGACCCCGGGAGTGTGTGATGGGATGGTGTTGGGGGAGATTCAATCTGTGTCTGACCCCGGGAGTGTGTGATGGGACTGTGTGGAGGGAGATTCACTCTGTGTCTGACCCCGGGAGTGTGTAATGAGACGGTGTGGAGGGAGATTCACTTTGTGTCTGACCCCGGGAGAGTGAAGGGATGGTGTGGAGGGAGATTCACTCTGTGTCTGACCCCGGGAGCATCTGATGGGACATTGTGGAGGGAGATTCACTCTGTGTCTGACCCCGGGAGTGTGTATGAGACGGTGTGGAGGGAGATTCACTTTGTGTCTGACCCCGGGAGAGTGAAGGGATGGTGTGGAGGGAGATTCACTCTGTGTCTGACCCCGGGAGTGTGTGATGGGACGGTGTGGAGGGAGATTCACTCTGTGTCTGACCCCGGGAGTGTGTGATGAGACGGTGTGGAGGGAGATTCACTTTGTGTCTGACCCCGGGAGAGTGAAGGGATGGTGTGGAGGGAGATTCACTCTGTGTCTGACCTCGGGAGTGTGTGATGGGACGGTGAGGAGGGAGATTCACTCTATGTCTGACCCCGGGAGTGTGTGATGGGACGGTGGGGAGGGAGATTCACTCTGTGTCTGACCCCGGGAGTGCGTGATGGGACGGTGTGGAGGGAGATTCACTGTGTGTCTGACCCCGGGAGTGTGTGATGGGACGGTGTGGAGGGAGATTCACTCTGTGTCTGTCCCCGGGAGTGTATGATGGGACGGTGTGGAGGGAGATTCACTCTGTGTCTGACCCCGGGAGTGTGTGATGGGACTGTGTGGAGGGAGATTCACTCTGTGTCTGACCCCGGGAGTGGTGATGAGACGGTGTGGAGGGAGATTCACTTTGTGTCTGACCCCGGGAGAGTGAAGGGATGGTGTGGAGGGAGATTCACTCTGTGTCTGACCCCGGGAGCATCTGATGGGACATTGTGGAGGGAGATTCACTCTGTGTCTGACCCCGGGAGTGTGTGATGAGACGGTGTGGAGGGAGATTCACTTTGTGTCTGACCCCGGGAGAGTGAAGGGATGGTGTGGAGGGAGATTCTCTCTGTGTCTGACCCCGGGAGTGTGTGATGGGATGGTGTAGAGGGATATTCACTCTGTGTCTGACCCCGGGAGTGTATGATGGGACGGTGTGGAGGGAGATTCACTCTGTGTCTGACCCCGGGAGTGTGTGATGGGACGGTGTGGAGGGAGCTTCACTCTGTGTCTGACCCCGGGAGTGTGTGATGGGACTGTGTGGAGGGAGATTCACCCTGTGTCTGACCCCGGGAGTGTGTGATGGGACGGTGTGGAGGGAGCTTCACTCTGTGTCAGACCCCGGGAGTGTGTGATGGGACGGTGTGGAGGGAGATTCACCCTGTGTCTGACCCCGGGAGTGTGTGATGGGACGGTGTGGAGGGAGATTCACTCTGTGTCTGACCCCGGGAGTGTGTGATGGGACTGTGTGGAGGGAGATTCACTCTGTGTCAGACCCCAGGAGTGTGTGATGGGACGGTGTGGAGGGAGATTCACTCTGTGTCTGACCCCGGGAGTTAGTGATGAGACGGTGTGGAGGTAGATTCACTTTGTGTCTGACCCCGGGAGAGTGAAGGGATGGTGTGGAGGGAGATTCACTCTGTGTCTGACCCCGGGAGCGTGTGATGGGACATTGTGGAGGGAGATTCACTCTGTGTCTGACCCCGGGAGTATGTGATGAGACGGTGTGGAGGGAGATTCACTTTGTGTCTGACCCCGGGAGAGTGAAGGGATGGTGTGGAGGGAGATTCTCTCTGTGTCTGACCCCGGGAGTGTGTGATGGGATGGTGTAGAGGGAGCATCACTCTGTGTCTGACCCCGGGAGTGTGTGATGGGACGGTGTGGAGGGAGATTCACTCTGTGTCTGACCCCGGGAGTGTGTGATGGGACGGTGTGGAGGGAGATTCACTCTGTGTCTGTCCCCGGGAGTGTGTGATGGGACGGTGTGGAGTGAGATTCACTCAGTGTCTGACCTCGGGAATGAATGATGGGACGGTGTGGAGGGAGATTCACTCTGTGTCTGACCCCAGGAGTGTGTGATGGGAGGGTGTGGAGGGAGATTCACTCTGTGTCTGACCCCGGGAGTGTGTGATGGGACGGTGTGGAGGGAAATTCACTCTGTGTCTAACCCCGGGAGTGTGTGATGGGACGGTGTGGAGGGAGCTTCACTCTGTGTCTGACCCCGGATGTGTGTGATAGGACGGTGTGGAGGGAGATTCACTCTGTGTCTGACCCCGGGAGTGTGTGATAGGACGGTGTGGAGGGAGATTCACTCTGTGTCTGACCCCGGGAGTGTGTGATGGGACGTGTGGAGGGAGAGTCTCTCTGTGTCTGACCCCGGGAGTGTGTGATGGGACGGTGTGGAGGGAGATTCACTCTGTGTCTGACCCTGGGAGTGTGTGATGGGACGGTGTGGAGGGAGATTCACTCTGTGTCTGACTCCGGGAGTGTGTGATGGGACGGTGTGGAGGGAGATTCACTCTGTGTCTGACCCTGGGAGTGTGTGATGGGACGGTGTGGAGGGAGATTCACTCTGTGTCTGACCCCGGGAGTGTGTGATGGGACGGTGTGGAGGGAGCTTCACTCTGTGTCTCACCCCGGGAGTGTGTGATGGGACGGTGTGGAGGGAGATTCACTTTGTGTCTGACCCCGGGAGTGTGTGATGGGACGGTGTGGAGGGAGATTCACTGTGTGTCTGACCCCGGGAGTGTGTGATGGGACGGTGTGGAGGGAGATTCACTCTTTGTCTGACCCCGGGAGTGTGTGATGGGACGGTGTGGAGGGAGATTCACTCTGTGTCTGACCCCGGGAGTGTGTGATGGGACGGTGTGGAGGGAGATTCACTCTGTGTCTGACCCCGGGAGTGTGTGATGGGACGGTGTGGAGGGAGATTCACTCTGTGTCTGACCCCGGGAGTGTGTGATGGGACGGTGTGGAGGGAGATTCACTCTGTGTCTGACCCCGGGAGTGTGTGATGGGACGGTGTGGAGGGAGATTCACTCTGTGTCTGACCCCGGGAGTGTGTGATGGGACGGTGTGGAGGGAGATTCACTCTGTGTCTGACCCCGGGAGTGTGTGATGGGACGTTGTGGAGGGAGATTCACTCTGTGTCTGACCCGGGAGTGTGTGATGGGACTGTGTGGAGGGAGCTTCACTCTGTGTCTGACCCCGGATGTGTGTGATGGGACGGTGTGGAGGGAGATTCACTCTGTGTCTGACCCCGGGAGTGTGTGATAGGACGGTGTGGAGGGAGATTCACTCTGTGTCTGACCCCGGGAGTGTGTGATGGGACGTGTGGAGGGAGAGTCTCTCTGTGTCTGACCCCGGGAGTGTGTGATGGGACGGTGTGGAGGGAGATTCACTCTGTGTCTGACCCTGGGAGTGTGTGATGGGACGGTGTGGAGGGAGATTCACTCTGTGTCTGACTCCGGGAGTGTGTGATGGGACGGTGTGGAGGGAGATTCACTCTGTGTCTGACCCTGGGAGTGTGTGATGGGACGGTGTGGAGGGAGATTCACTCTGTGTCTGACCCCGGGAGTGTGTGATGGGACGGTGTGGAGGGAGCTTCACTCTGTGTCTCACCCCGGGAGTGTGTGATGGGACGGTGTGGAGGGAGCTTCACTCTGTGTCTCACCCCGGGAGTGTGTGATGGGACGGTGTGGAGGGAGATTCACTCTGTGTCTGACCCCGGGAGTGTGTGATGGGACGGTGTGGAGGGAGATTCACTCTGTGTCTGACCCCGGGAGTGTGTGATGGGACGGTGTGGAGGGAGATTCACTCTGTGTCTGTCCCCGGGAGTGTGTGATGGGACGGTGTGGAGGGAGATTCACTGTGTGTCTGACCCCGACAGTGTGTGATGGGACGGTGTGGAGGGAGATTCACTCTGTGTCTGACCCCGGGAGTGTGTGATGGGATGGTGTGGAGGGAGATTCACTCTGTGTCTGATCCCGGGAGTGTGTGATGGGACGGTGTGGAGGGAGATTCACTCTGTGTCTCACCCCGGGAGTGTGTGATGGGACGGTGTGGAGGGAGATTCACTCTGTGTCTGACCCCGGGAGTGTGTGATGGGGCGGTGTGGAGGGAGATTCACTCTGTGTCTGACCCCGGGAGTGTGTGATGGGACGGTGTGCAGGGAGATTCACTCTATGTCTGACCCCGGGAGTGTGTGATGGGACGGTGTATAGGGAGATTCACTCTGTGTCTGACCCCGGGAGTGTGTGATGGGACGGTGTGGAGGGAGATTCACTCTGTGTCTGACCCCGGGAGTGTGTGATGGGACGGTGTGGAGGGAGATTCACTCTGTGTCTGACCCCGGGAGTGTGTGATAGGACGGTGTGGAGGGAGATTCACTGTGTGTCTGACCCCGGGAGTGTGTGATGGGACGGTGTGGAGGGAGATTCACTCTGTGTCTGACCCCGGGAGTGTGTGATGGGACGGTGTGGAGTGAGATTCACTCTGTGTCTGACCCCGGGAGTGTGTGATGAGACGGTGTGGAGGGAGATTCACTCTGTGTCTGACCCCGGAGTGTGTGATGGGACGGTGTGGATGGAGATTCACTCTGTGTCTGACCCCAGGAGTGTGTGATGGGACGGTGTGGAGGGTGCTTCACTCTGTGTCTGACCCCGGGTGTGTGTGATGGGACGGTGTGGAGGGAGATTCACTCTGTGTCTGACCCCGGAGTGTGTGATGGGACGGTGTGGATGGAGATTCACTCTGTGTCTGACCCCGGGAGTGTGTGATGGGACGGTGTGGAGGGTGCTTCACTCTGTGTCTGACCCCGGGTGTGTGTGATGGGACGGTGTGGAGGGAGATTCACTCTGTGTCTGACCACGGGAGAGTGTGATGGGACGGTGTGGAGGGAGATTCACTCTGTGTCTAACCCCGGAGTGTGTGATGGGACGGTGTGGAGGGAGATTCACTCTGTGTCTGACCCCGGGAGTGTGTGATGAGACGGTGTGGAGGGAGATTCACTCTGTGTCTGACCCCGGCAGTGTGTGATGGGACGGTGTGGAGGGAGATTCACTGTGTGTCTGACCCCGGGAGTGTGTGATGGGACGGTGTGGAGGGACATTCACTCTGTGTCTGACCCCGGGAGTGTATGATGGGACGGTGTGTAGGGAGATTCACTTTGTGTCTGACCCCGGGAGAGTGAAGGGATGGTGTGGAGGTAGATTCACTCTGTGTCTGACCCCGGGAGTGTGTGATGGGACAGTGTGGAGGGAGATTCACTCTGTGTCTGACCCTGGGAGTGTGTGATGGGACGGTGTGGAGGGAGATTCACTCTGTGTCTGACCCCGGGAGAGTGTGATGGGACGGTGTGGAGGGAGATTCACTTTGTGTCTGACCCCGGGAGAGTGAAGGGATGGTGTGGAGGTAGATTCACTCTGTGTCTGACCCCGGGAGTGTGTGATGGGACAGTGTGGAGGGAGATTCACTCTGTGTCTGACCCTGGGAGTGTGTGATGGGACGGTGTGGAGGGAGATTCACTCTGTGTCAGACCCCGGATGTCTGTGATGGGACGGTGTGGAGGGAGATTCACTGTGTGTCTGACCCCGGGAGTGTGTGATGGGACGGTGTGGAGGGAGATTCACTCTGTGTCTGACCCCGGGAGTGTATGATGGGACGGTGTGGAGGGAGATTCACTCTGTGTCTGACTCCGGGAGTGTGTGATGGGACTGTGTGGAGGGAGATTCACTCTGTGTCTGACCCCGGGAGTGTGTGATGGGATGGTGTTGGGGGAGATTCAATCTGTGTCTGACCCCGGGAGTGTGTGATGGGACTGTGTGGAGGGAGATTCACTCTGTGTCTGACCCCGGGAGTGTGTGATGAGACGGTGTGGAGGGAGATTCACTTTGTGTCTGACCCCGGGAGAGTGAAGGGATGGTGTGGAGGGAGATTCACTCTGTGTCTGACCCCGGGAGCATCTGATGGGACATTGTGGAGGGAGATTCACTCTGTGTCTGACCCCGGGAGTGTGTGATGAGACGGTGTGGAGGGAGATTCACTTTGTGTCTGACCCCGGGAGAGAGAAGGGATGGTGTGGAGGGAGATTCACTCTGTGTCTGACCCCGGGAGTGTGTGATGGGACGGTGTGGAGGGAGATTCACTCTGTGTCTGACCCCGGGAGTGTGTGATGAGACGGTGTGGAGGGAGATTCACTTTGTGTCTGACCCCGGGAGACTGAAGGGATGGTGTGGAGGGAGATTCACTCTGTGTCTGACCTCGGGAGTGTGTGATGGGACGGTGAGGAGGGAGATTCACTCTGTGTCTCACCCCGGGAGTGTGTGATGGGACGGTGTGGAGGGAGATTCACTCTGTGTCTGACCCCGGGAGTGTGTGATGGGGCGGTGTGGAGGGAGATTCACTCTGTGTCTGACCCCGGGAGTGTGTGATGGGGCGGTGTGGAGGGAGATTCACTCTGTGTCTGACCCCGGGAGTGTGTGATGGGACGGTGTGCAGGGAGATTCACTCTATGTCTGACCCCGGGAGTGTGTGATGGGACGGTGTATAGGGAGATTCACTCTGTGTCTGACCCCGGGAGTGTGTGATGGGACGGTGTGGAGGGAGATTCACTCTGTGTCTGACCCCGGGAGTGTGTGATGGGACGGTGTGGAGGGAGATTCACTCTGTGTCTGACCCCGGGAGTGTGTGATAGGACGGTGTGGAGGGAGATTCACTGTGTGTCTGACCCCGGGAGTGTGTGATGGGACGGTGTGGAGGGAGATTCACTCTGTGTCTGACCCCGGGAGTGTGTGATGGGACGGTGTGGAGTGAGATTCACTCTGTGTCTGACCCCGGGAGTGTGTGATGAGACGGTGTGGTGGGAGATTCACTCTGTGTCTGACCCCGGAGTGTGTGATGGGACGGTGTGGAGGGAGATTCACTCTGTGTCTGACCCCAGGAGTGTGTGATGGGACGGTGTGGAGGGTGCTTCACTCTGTGTCTGACCCCGGGAGTGTGTGATGGGACGGTGTGGAGGGAGATTCACTCTGTGTCTGACCCCGGGAGTGTGTGATGGGACGGTGTGGAGGGAGATTCACTCTGTGTCTGACCCCGGGAGTGTGTGATGGGACTGTGTGGAGGGAGCTTCACTCTGTGTCTGACCCCGGATGTGTGTGATGGGACGGTGTGGAGGGAGATTCACTCTGTGTCTGACCCCGGGAGTGTGTGATAGGACGGTGTGGAGGGAGATTCACTCTGTGTCTGACCCCGGGAGTGTGTGATGGGACGTGTGGAGGGAGAGTCTCTCTGTGTCTGACCCCGGGAGTGTGTGATGGGACGGTGTGGAGGGAGATTCACTCTGTGTCTGACCCTGGGAGTGTGTGATGGGACGGTGTGGAGGGAGATTCACTCTGTGTCTGACTCCGGGAGTGTGTGATGGGACGGTGTGGAGGGAGATTCACTCTGTGTCTGACCCTGGGAGTGTGTGATGGGACGGTGTGGAGGGAGATTCACTCTGTGTCTGACCCCGGGAGTGTGTGATGGGACGGTGTGGAGGGAGCTTCACTCTGTGTCTCACCCCGGGAGTGTGTGATGGGACGGTGTGGAGGGAGCTTCACTCTGTGTCTCACCCCGGGAGTGTGTGATGGGACGGTGTGGAGGGAGATTCACTCTGTGTCTGACCCCCGGGAGTGTGTGATGGGACGGTGTGGAGGGAGATTCACTCTGTGTCTGACCCCGGGAGTGTGTGATGGGACGGTGTGGAGGGAGATTCACTCTGTGTCTGTCCCCGGGAGTGTGTGATGGGACGGTGTGGAGGGAGATTCACTGTGTGTCTGACCCCGACAGTGTGTGATGGGACGGTGTGGAGGGAGATTCACTCTGTGTCTGACCCCGGGAGTGTGTGATGGGATGGTGTGGAGGGAGATTCACTCTGTGTCTGATCCCGGGAGTGTGTGATGGGACGGTGTGGAGGGAGATTCACTCTGTGTCTCACCCCGGGAGTGATTGATGGGACGGTGTGGAGGGAGATTCACTCTGTGTCTGACCCCGGGAGTGTGTGATGGGGCGGTGTGGAGGGAGATTCACTCTGTGTCTGACCCCGGGAGTGTGTGATGGGACGGTGTGCAGGGAGATTCACTCTATGTCTGACCCCGGGAGTGTGTGATGGGACGGTGCATAGGGAGATTCACTCTGTGTCTGACCCCGGAGTGTGTGATGGGACGGTGTGGAGGGAGATTCACTCTGTGTCTGACCCCGGGAGTGTGTGATGGGACGGTGTGGAGGGAGATTCACTCTGTGTCTGACCCCGGGAGTGTGTGATAGGACGGTGTGGAGGGAGATTCACTGTGTGTCTGACCCCGGGAGTGTGTGATGGGACGGTGTGGAGGGAGATTCACTCTGTGTCTGACCCCGGGAGTGTGTGATGGGACGGTGTGGAGTGAGATTCACTCTGTGTCTGACCCCGGGAGTGTGTGATGAGACGGTGTGGAGGGAGATTCACTCTGTGTCTGACCCCGGAGTGTGTGATGGGACGGTGTGGAGGGAGATTCACTCTGTGTCTGACCCCAGGAGTGTGTGATGGGACGGTGTGGAGGGTGCTTCACTCTGTGTCTGACCCCGGGTGTGTGTGATGGGACGGTGTGGAGGGAGATTCACTCTGTGTCCGACCCCGGAGTGTGTGATGGGACGGTGTGGATGGAGATTCACTCTGTGTCTGACCCCGGGAGTGTGTGATGGGACGGTGTGGAGGGTGCTTCACTCTGTGTCTGACCCCGGGTGTGTGTGATGGGACGGTGTGGAGGGAGATTCACTCTGTGTCTGACCACGGGAGAGTGTGATGGGACGGTGTGGAGGGAGATTCACTCTGTGTCTAACCCCGGAGTGTGTGATGGGACGGTGTGGAGGGAGATTCACTCTGTGTCTGACCCCGGGAGTGTGTGATGGGACGGTGTGGAGGGAGATTCACTCTGTGTCTGACCCCGGGAGTGTGTGATGAGACGGTGTGGAGGGAGATTCACTCTGTGTCTGACCCCGGCAGTGTGTGATGGGGCGGTGTGGAGGGAGATTCACTCTGTGTCTGACCCCGGGAGTGTGTGATGGGGCGGTGTGGAGGGAGATTCACTCTGTGTCTGACCCCGGGAGTGTGTGATGGGACGGTGTGCAGGGAGATTCACTCTATGTCTGACCCCGGGAGTGTGTGATGGGACGGTGTATAGGGAGATTCACTCTGTGTCTGACCCCGGGAGTGTGTGATGGGACGGTGTGGAGGGAGATTCACTCTGTGTCTGACCCCGGGAGTGTGTGATGGGACGGTGTGGAGGGAGATTCACTCTGTGTCTGACCACGGGAGTGTGTGATAGGACGGTGTGGAGGGAGATTCACTGTGTGTCTGACCCCGGGAGTGTGTGATGGGACGGTGTGGAGGGAGATTCACTCTGTGTCTGACCCCGGGAGTGTGTGATGGGACGGTGTGGAGTGAGATTCACTCTGTGTCTGACCCCGGGAGTGTGTGATGAGACGGTGTGGAGGGAGATTCACTCTGTGTCTGACCCCGGAGTGTGTGATGGGACGGTGTGGAGGGAGATTCACTCTGTGTCTGACCCCAGGAGTGTGTGATGGGACGGTGTGGAGGGTGCTTCACTCTGTGTCTGACCCCGGGTGTGTGTGATGGGACGGTGTGGAGGGAGATTCACTCTGTGTCTGACCCCGGAGTGTGTGATGGGACGGTGTGGATGGAGATTCACTCTGTGTCTGACCCCGGGAGTGTGTGATGGGACAGTGTGGAGGGAGATTCACTCTGTGTCTGACCCTGGGAGTGTGTGATGGGACGGTGTGGAGGGAGATTCACTCTGTGTCTGACCCCGGGAGAGTGTGATGGGACGGTGTGGAGGGAGATTCACTTTGTGTCTGACCCCGCGAGAGTGAAGGGATGGTGTGGAGGTAGATTCACTCTGTGTCTGACCCCGGGAGTGTGTGATGGGACGGTGTGGAGGGAGATTCACTCTGTGTCTGACCCTGGGAGTGTGTGATGGTACGGTGTGGAGGGAGATTCACTCTGTGTCAGACCCCGGATGTCTGTGATGGGACGGTGTGGAGGGAGATTCACTGTGTGTCTGACCCCGGGAGTGTGTGATGGGACGGTGTGGAGGGAGATTCACTCTGTGTCTGACCCCGGGAGTGTATGATGGGACGGTGTGGAGGGAGATTCACTCTGTGTCTGACTCCGGGAGTGTGTGATGGGACTGTGTGGAGGGAGATTCACTCTGTGTCTGACCCCGGGAGTGTGTGATGGGATGGTGTTGGGGGAGATTCAATCTGTGTCTGAACCCGGGAGTGTGTGATGGGACTGTGTGGAGGGAGATTCACTCTGTGTCTGACCCCGGGAGTGTGTGATGAGACGGTGTGGAGGGAGATTCACTTTGTGTCTGACCCCGGGAGAGTGAAGGGATGGTGTGGAGGGAGATTCACTCTGTGTCTGACCCCGGGAGCATCTGATGGGACATTGTGGAGGGAGATTCACTCTGTGTCTGACCCCGGGAGTGTGTGATGAGACGGTGTGGAGGGAGATTCACTTTGTGTCTGACCCCGGGAGAGTGAAGGGATGGTGTGGAGGGAGATTCACTCTGTGTCTGACCCCGGGAGTGTGTGATGGGACGGTGTGGAGGGAGATTCACTCTGTGTCTGACCCCGGGAGTGTGTGATGAGACGGTGTGGAGGGAGATTCACTTTGTGTCTGACCCCGGGAGACTGAAGGGATGGTGTGGAGGGAGATTCACTCTGTGTCTGACCTCGGGAGTGTGTGATGGGACGGTGAGGAGGGAGATTCACTCTATGTCTGACCCCGGGAGTGTGTGATGGGACGGTGGGGAGGGAGATTCACTCTGTGTCTGACCCCGGGAGTGTGTGATGGGACGGTGTGGAGGGAGATTCACTGTGTGTCTGACCCCGGGAGTGTGTGATGGGACGGTGTGGAGGGAGATTCACTCTGTGTCTGTCCCCGGGAGTGTATGATGGGACGGTGTGGAGGGAGATTCACTCTGTGTCTGACCCCGGGAGTGTGTGATGGGACTGTGTGGAGGGAGATTCACTCTGTGTCTGACCCCGGGAGTGTGTGATGAGACGGTGTGGAGGGAGATTCACTTTGTGTCTGACCCCGGGAGAGTGAAGGGATGGTGTGGAGGGAGATTCACTCTGTGTCTGACCCCGGGAGCATCTGATGGGACATTGTGGAGGGAGATTCACTCTGTGTCTGACCCCGGGAGTGTGTGATGAGACGGTGTGGAGGGAGATTCACTTTGTGTCTGACCCCGGGAGAGTGAAGGGATGGTGTGGAGGGAGATTCTCTCTGTGTCTGACCCCGGGAGTGTGTGATGGGATGGTGTAGAGGGATATTCACTCTGTGTCTGACCCCGGGAGTGTATGATGGGACGGTGTGGAGGGAGATTCACTCTGTGTCTGACCCCGGGAGTGTGTGATGGGACGGTGTGGAGGGAGCTTCACTCTGTGTCTGACCCCGGGAGTGTGTGATGGGACTGTGTGGAGGGAGATTCACTCTGTGTCAGACCCCGGGAGTGTGTGATGGGACGGTGTGGAGGGAGATTCACCCTGTGTCTGACCCCGGGAGTGTGTGATGGTACGGTGTGGAGGGAGATTCACTCTGTGTCAGACCCCGGATGTCTGTGATGGGACGGTGTGGAGGGAGATTCACTCTGTGTCTGACCACGGGAGAGTGTGATGGGACGGTGTGGAGGGAGATTCACTCTGTGTCTAACCCCGGAGTGTGTGATGGGACGGTGTGGAGGGAGATTCACTCTGTGTCTGACCCCGGGAGTGTGTGATGGGACGGTGTGGAGGGAGATTCACTCTGTGTCTGACCCCGGCAGTGTGTGATGGGGCGGTGTGGAGGGAGATTCACTCTGTGTCTGACCCCGGGAGTGTGTGATGGGGCGGTGTGGAGGGAGATTCACTCTGTGTCTGACCCCGGGAGTGTGTGATGGGACGGTGTGCAGGGAGATTCACTCTATGTCTGACCCCGGGAGTGTGTGATGGGACGGTGTATAGGGAGATTCACTCTGTGTCTGACCCCGGGAGTGTGTGATGGGACGGTGTGGAGGGAGATTCACTCTGTGTCTGACCCCGGGAGTGTGTGATGGGACGGTGTGGAGGGAGATTCACTCTGTGTCTGACCACGGGAGTGTGTGATAGGACGGTGTGGAGGGAGATTCACTGTGTGTCTGACCCCGGGAGTGTGTGATGGGACGGTGTGGAGGGAGATTCACTCTGTGTCTGACCCCGGGAGTGTGTGATGGGACGGTGTGGAGTGAGATTCACTCTGTGTCTGACCCCGGGAGTGTGTGATGAGACGGTGTGGAGGGAGATTCACTCTGTGTCTGACCCCGGAGTGTGTGATGGGACGGTGTGGAGGGAGATTCACTCTGTGTCTGACCCCAGGAGTGTGTGATGGGACGGTGTGGAGGGTGCTTCACTCTGTGTCTGACCCCGGGTGTGTGTGATGGGACGGTGTGGAGGGAGATTCACTCTGTGTCTGACCCCGGAGTGTGTGATGGGACGGTGTGGATGGAGATTCACTCTGTGTCTGACCCCGGGAGTGTGTGATGGGACAGTGTGGAGGGAGATTCACTCTGTGTCTGACCCTGGGAGTGTGTGATGGGACGGTGTGGAGGGAGATTCACTCTGTGTCTGACCCCGGGAGAGTGTGATGGGACGGTGTGGAGGGAGATTCACTTTGTGTCTGACCCCGCGAGAGTGAAGGGATGGTGTGGAGGTAGATTCACTCTGTGTCTGACCCCGGGAGTGTGTGATGGGACGGTGTGGAGGGAGATTCACTCTGTGTCTGACCCTGGGAGTGTGTGATGGTACGGTGTGGAGGGAGATTCACTCTGTGTCAGACCCCGGATGTCTGTGATGGGACGGTGTGGAGGGAGATTCACTGTGTGTCTGACCCCGGGAGTGTGTGATGGGACGGTGTGGAGGGAGATTCACTCTGTGTCTGACCCCGGGAGTGTATGATGGGACGGTGTGGAGGGAGATTCACTCTGTGTCTGACTCCGGGAGTGTGTGATGGGACTGTGTGGAGGGAGATTCACTCTGTGTCTGACCCCGGGAGTGTGTGATGGGATGGTGTTGGGGGAGATTCAATCTGTGTCTGAACCCGGGAGTGTGTGATGGGACTGTGTGGAGGGAGATTCACTCTGTGTCTGACCCCGGGAGTGTGTGATGAGACGGTGTGGAGGGAGATTCACTTTGTGTCTGACCCCGGGAGAGTGAAGGGATGGTGTGGAGGGAGATTCACTCTGTGTCTGACCCCGGGAGCATCTGATGGGACATTGTGGAGGGAGATTCACTCTGTGTCTGACCCCGGGAGTGTGTGATGAGACGGTGTGGAGGGAGATTCACTTTGTGTCTGACCCCGGGAGAGTGAAGGGATGGTGTGGAGGGAGATTCACTCTGTGTCTGACCCCGGGAGTGTGTGATGGGACGGTGTGGAGGGAGATTCACTCTGTGTCTGACCCCGGGAGTGTGTGATGAGACGGTGTGGAGGGAGATTCACTTTGTGTCTGACCCCGGGAGACTGAAGGGATGGTGTGGAGGGAGATTCACTCTGTGTCTGACCTCGGGAGTGTGTGATGGGACGGTGAGGAGGGAGATTCACTCTATGTCTGACCCCGGGAGTGTGTGATGGGACGGTGGGGAGGGAGATTCACTCTGTGTCTGACCCCGGGAGTGTGTGATGGGACGGTGTGGAGGGAGATTCACTGTGTGTCTGACCCCGGGAGTGTGTGATGGGACGGTGTGGAGGGAGATTCACTCTGTGTCTGTCCCCGGGAGTGTATGATGGGACGGTGTGGAGGGAGATTCACTCTGTGTCTGACCCCGGGAGTGTGTGATGGGACTGTGTGGAGGGAGATTCACTCTGTGTCTGACCCCGGGAGTGTGTGATGAGACGGTGTGGAGGGAGATTCACTTTGTGTCTGACCCCGGGAGAGTGAAGGGATGGTGTGGAGGGAGATTCACTCTGTGTCTGACCCCGGGAGCATCTGATGGGACATTGTGGAGGGAGATTCACTCTGTGTCTGACCCCGGGAGTGTGTGATGAGACGGTGTGGAGGGAGATTCACTTTGTGTCTGACCCCGGGAGAGTGAAGGGATGGTGTGGAGGGAGATTCTCTCTGTGTCTGACCCCGGGAGTGTGTGATGGGATGGTGTAGAGGGATATTCACTCTGTGTCTGACCCCGGGAGTGTATGATGGGACGGTGTGGAGGGAGATTCACTCTGTGTCTGACCCCGGGAGTGTGTGATGGGACGGTGTGGAGGGAGCTTCACTCTGTGTCTGACCCCGGGAGTGTGTGATGGGACTGTGTGGAGGGAGATTCACTCTGTGTCAGACCCCGGGAGTGTGTGATGGGACGGTGTGGAGGGAGATTCACCCTGTGTCTGACCCCGGGAGTGTGTGATGGGACGGTGTGGAGGGAGATTCACTCTGTGTCTGACCCCGGGAGTGTGTGATGGGACTGTGTGGAGGGAGATTCACTCTGTGTCAGACCCCAGGAGTGTGTGATGGGACGGTGTGGAGCGAGATTCACTCTGTGTCTGACCCCGGGAGTGTGTGATGAGACGGTGTGGAGGGAGATTCACTTTGTGTCTGACCCCGGGAGAGTGAAGGGATGGTGTGGAGGGAGATTCACTCTGTGTCTGACCCCGGGAGCGTGTGAAGGGACATTGTGGAGGGAGATTCACTCTGTGTCTGACCCCGGGAGTGTGTGATGAGACGGTGTGGAGGGAGATTCACTTTGTGTCTGACCCCGGGAGAGTGAAGGGATGGTGTGGAGGGAGATTCTCTCTGTGTCTGACCCCGGGAGTGTGTGATGGGACGGTGTGGAGGGAGATTCACCCTGTGTCTGACCCCGGGAGTGTGTGATGGGACGGTGTGGAGGGAGATTCACCCTGTGTCTGACCCCGGGAGTGTGTGATGGGATGGTGTAGAGGGAGCATCACTCTGTGTCTGACCCCGGGAGTGTGTGATGGGACAGTGTGGAGGGAGATTCACTCTGTGTCTGACCCCGGGAGTGTGTGATGGGACGGTGTGGAGGGAGATTCACTCTGTGTCTGTCCCCGGGAGTGTGTGATGGGACGGTGTGGAGTGAGATTCACTCAGTGTCTGACCTCGGGAATGAATGATGGGACGGTGTGGAGGGAGATTCACTCTGTGTCTGACCCCAGGAGTGTGTGATGGGAGGGTGTGGAGGGAGATTCACTCTGTGTCTGACCCCGGGAGTGTGTGATGGGACGGTGTGGAGGGAGATTCACTCTGTGTCTGACCCCGGGAGTGTGTGATGGGACGGTGTGGAGGGAGCTTCACTCTGTGTCTGACCCCGGATGTGTGTGATGGGACGGTGTGGAGGGAGATTCACTCTGTGTCTGACCCCGGGAGTGTGTGATAGGACGGTGTGGAGGGAGATTCACTCTGTGTCTGACCCCGGGAGTGTGTGATGGGACGTGTGGAGGGAGAGTCTCTCTGTGTCTGACCCCGGGAGTGTGTGATGGGACGGTGTGGAGGGAGATTCACTCTGTGTCTGACCCTGGGAGTGTGTGATGGGACGGTGTGGAGGGAGATTCACTCTGTGTCTGACTCCGGGAGTGTGTGATGGGACGGTGTGGAGGGAGATTCACTCTGTGTCTGACCCTGGGAGTGTGTGATGGGACGGTGTGGAGGGAGATTCACTCTGTGTCTGACCCCGGGAGTGTGTGATGGGACGGTGTGGAGGGAGCTTCACTCTGTGTCTCACCCCGGGAGTGTGTGATGGGACGGTGTGGAGGGAGATTCACTTTGTGTCTGACCCCGGGAGTGTGTGATGGGACGGTGTGGAGGGAGATTCACTGTGTGTCTGACCCCGGGAGTGTGTGATGGGACGGTGTGGAGGGAGATTCACTCTGTGTCTGACCCCGGGAGTGTGTGATGGGACGGTGTGGAGGGAGATTCACTCTGTGTCTGACCCCGTGAGTGTGTGATGGGACGGTGTGGAGGGAGATTCACTCTGTGTCTGACCCCGGGAGTGTGTGATGGGACGGTGTGGAGGGAGATTCACTCTGTGTCTGACCCCGGGAGTGTGTGATGGGACGGTGTGGAGGGAGATTCACTCTGTGTCTGACCCCGGGAGTGTGTGATGGGACGGTGTGGAGGGAGATTCACTCTGTGTCTGACCCCGGGAGTGTGTGATGGGACGGTGTGGAGGGAGATTCACTCTGTGTCTGACCCCAGGAGTGTGTGATGGGACGGTGTGGAGGGTGCTTCACTCTGTGTCTGACCCCGGGAGTGTGTGATGGGACAGTGTGGAGGGAGATTCAATCTGTGTCTGACCCCGGGAGTATGTGATGGGACGGTGTGGAGGGAGATTCACTCTGTGTCTGTCCCCGGGAGTGTGTGATGGGACGGTGTGGAGGGAGATTCACTGTGTGTCTGACCCCGACAGTGTGTGATGGGACGGTGTGGAGGGAGATTCACTCTGTGTCTGACCCCGGGAGTGTGTGATGGGATGGTGTGGAGGGAGATTCACTCTGTGTCTGATCCCGGGAGTGTGTGATGGGACGGTGTGGAGGGAGATTCACTCTGTGTCTCACCCCGGGAGTGTGTGATGGGACGGTGTGGAGGGAGATTCACTCTGTGTCTGACCCCGGGAGTGTGTGATGGGGCGGTGTGGAGGGAGATTCACTCTGTGTCTGACCCCGGGAGTGTGTGATAGGACGGTGTGGAGGGAGATTCACTGTGTGTCTGACCCCGGGAGTGTGTGATGGGACGGTGTGGAGGGAGATTCACTCTGTGTCTGACCCCGGGAGTGTGTGTTGGGACGGTGTGGAGTGAGATTCACTCTGTGTCTGACCCCGGGAGTGTGTGATGAGACGGTGTGGAGGGAGATTCACTCTGTGTCTGACCCCGGAGTGTGTGATGGGACGGTGTGGAGGGAGATTCACTCTGTGTCTGACCCAAGGAGTGTGTGATGGGACGGTGTGGAGGGTGCTTCACTCTGTGTCTGACCCCGGGTGTGTGTGATGGGACGGTGTGGAGGGAGATTCACTCTGTGTCTGACCCCGGAGTGTGTGATGGGACGGTGTGGATGGAGATTCACTCTGTGTCTGACCCCGGGAGTGTGTGATGGGACGGTGTGGAGGGTGCTTCACTCTGTGTCTGACCCCGGGTGTGTGTGATGGGACGGTGTGGAGGGAGATTCACTCTGTGTCTGACCACGGGAGAGTGTGATGGGACGGTGTGGAGGGAGATTCACTCTGTGTCTAACCCCGGAGTGTGTGATGGGACGGTGTGGAGGGAGATTCACTCTGTGTCTGACCCCGGGAGTGTGTGATGAGACGGTGTGGAGGGAGATTCACTCTGTGTCTGACCCCGGCAGTGTGTGATGGGACGGTGTGGAGGGAGATTCACTGTGTGTCTGACCCCGGGAGTGTGTGATGGGACGGTGTGGAGGGACATTCACTCTGTGTCTGACCCCGGGAGTGTATGATGGGACGGTGTGTAGGGAGATTCACTTTGTGTCTGACCCCGGGAGAGTGAAGGGATGGTGTGGAGGTAGATTCACTCTGTGTCTGACCCCGGGAGTGTGTGATGGGACAGTGTGGAGGGAGATTCACTCTGTGTCTGACCCTGGGAGTGTGTGATGGGACGGTGTGGAGGGAGATTCACTCTGTGTCTGACCCCGGGAGAGTGTGATGGGACGGTGTGGAGGGAGATTAACTTTGTGTCTGACCCCGGGAGAGTGAAGGGATGGTGTGGAGGTAGATTCACTCTGTGTCTGACCCCGGGAGTGTGTGATGGGACAGTGTGGAGGGAGATTCACTCTGTGTCTGACCCTGGGAGTGTGTGATGGGACGGTGTGGAGGGAGATTCACTCTGTGTCAGACCCCGGATGTCTGTGATGGGACGGTGTGGAGGGAGATTCACTGTGTGTCTGACCCCGGGAGTGTGTGATGGGACGGTGTGGAGGGAGATTCACTCTGTGTCTGACCCCGGGAGTGTATGATGGGACGGTGTGGAGGGAGATTCACTCTGTGTCTGACTCCGGGAGTGTGTGATGGGACTGTGTGGAGGGAGATTCACTCTGTGTCTGACCCCGGGAGTGTGTGATGGGATGGTGTTGGGGGAGATTCAATCTGTGTCTGACCCCGGGAGTGTGTGATGGGACTGTGTGGAGGGAGATTCACTCTGTGTCTGACCCCGGGAGTGTGTGATGAGACGGTGTGGAGGGAGATTCACTTTGTGTCTGACCCCGGGAGAGTGAAGGGATGGTGTGGAGGGAGATTCACTCTGTGTCTGACCCCGGGAGCATCTGATGGGACATTGTGGAGGGAGATTCACTCTGTGTCTGACCCCGGGAGTGTGTGATGAGACGGTGTGGAGGGAGATTCACTTTGTGTCTGACCCCGGGAGAGTGAAGGGATGGTGTGGAGGGAGATTCACTCTGTGTCTGACCCCGGGAGTGTGTGATGAGACGGTGTGGAGGGAGATTCACTTTGTGTCTGACCCCGGGAGTGTGTGATGGGACGGTGTGGAGGGAGATTCACTCTGTGTCTGACCCCGGGAGTGTGTGATGGGACGGTGTGGAGGGAGATTCACTCTGTGTCTGACCCCGGGAGTGTGTGATGAGACGGTGTGGAGGGAGATTCACTTTGTGTCTGACCCCGGGAGACTGAAGGGATGGTGTGGAGGGAGATTCACTCTGTGTCTGACCTCGGGAGTGTGTGATGGGACGGTGAGGAGGGAGATTCACTCTATGTCTGACCCCGGGAGTGTGTGATGGGACGGTGGGGAGGGAGATTCACTCTGTGTCTGACCCCGGGAGTGTGTGATGGGACGGTGTGGAGGGAGATTCACTGTGTGTCTGACCCCGGGAGTGTGTGATGGGACGGTGTGGAGGGAGATTCACTCTGTGTCTGACCCCGGGAGTGTGTGATGGGACGGTGTGGAGGGAGCTTCACTCTGTGTCTGACCCCGGATGTGTGTGATGGGACGGTGTGGAGGGAGATTCACTCTGTGTCTGACCCCGGGAGTGTGTGATAGGACGGTGTGGAGGGAGATTCACTCTGTGTCTGACCCCGGGAGTGTGTGATGGGACGTGTGGAGGGAGAGTCTCTCTGTGTCTGACCCCGGGAGTGTGTGATGGGACGGTGTGGAGGGAGATTCACTCTGTGTCTGACCCTGGGAGTGTGTGATGGGACGGTGTGGAGGGAGATTCACTCTGTGTCTGACTCCGGGAGTGTGTGATGGGACGGTGTGGAGGGAGATTCACTCTGTGTCTGACCCTGGGAGTGTGTGATGGGACGGTGTGGAGGGAGATTCACTCTGTGTCTGACCCCGGGAGTGTGTGATGGGACGGTGTGGAGGGAGCTTCACTCTGTGTCTCACCCCGGGAGTGTGTGATGGGACGGTGTGGAGGGAGATTCACTTTGTGTCTGACCCCGGGAGTGTGTGATGGGACGGTGTGGAGGGAGATTCACTGTGTGTCTGACCCCGGGAGTGTGTGATGGGACGGTGTGGAGGGAGATTCACTCTGTGTCTGACCCCGGGAGTGTGTGATGGGACGGTGTGGAGGGAGATTCACTCTGTGTCTGACCCCGTGAGTGTGTGATGGGACGGTGTGGAGGGAGATTCACTCTGTGTCTGACCCCGGGAGTGTGTGATGGGACGGTGTGGAGGGAGATTCACTCTGTGTCTGACCCCGGGAGTGTGTGATGGGACGGTGTGGAGGGAGATTCACTCTGTGTCTGACCCCGGGAGTGTGTGATGGGACGGTGTGGAGGGAGATTCACTCTGTGTCTGACCCCGGGAGTGTGTGATGGGACGGTGTGGAGGGAGATTCACTCTGTGTCTGACCCCAGGAGTGTGTGATGGGACGGTGTGGAGGGTGCTTCACTCTGTGTCTGACCCCGGGAGTGTGTGATGGGACAGTGTGGAGGGAGATTCAATCTGTGTCTGACCCCGGGAGTATGTGATGGGACGGTGTGGAGGGAGATTCACTCTGTGTCTGTCCCCGGGAGTGTGTGATGGGACGGTGTGGAGGGAGATTCACTGTGTGTCTGACCCCGACAGTGTGTGATGGGACGGTGTGGAGGGAGATTCACTCTGTGTCTGACCCCGGGAGTGTGTGATGGGATGGTGTGGAGGGAGATTCACTCTGTGTCTGATCCCGGGAGTGTGTGATGGGACGGTGTGGAGGGAGATTCACTCTGTGTCTCACCCCGGGAGTGTGTGATGGGACGGTGTGGAGGGAGATTCACTCTGTGTCTGACCCCGGGAGTGTGTGATGGGGCGGTGTGGAGGGAGATTCACTCTGTGTCTGACCCCGGGAGTGTGTGATAGGACGGTGTGGAGGGAGATTCACTGTGTGTCTGACCCCGGGAGTGTGTGATGGGACGGTGTGGAGGGAGATTCACTCTGTGTCTGACCCCGGGAGTGTGTGTTGGGACGGTGTGGAGTGAGATTCACTCTGTGTCTGACCCCGGGAGTGTGTGATGAGACGGTGTGGAGGGAGATTCACTCTGTGTCTGACCCCGGAGTGTGTGATGGGACGGTGTGGAGGGAGATTCACTCTGTGTCTGACCCAAGGAGTGTGTGATGGGACGGTGTGGAGGGTGCTTCACTCTGTGTCTGACCCCGGGTGTGTGTGATGGGACGGTGTGGAGGGAGATTCACTCTGTGTCTGACCCCGGAGTGTGTGATGGGACGGTGTGGATGGAGATTCACTCTGTGTCTGACCCCGGGAGTGTGTGATGGGACGGTGTGGAGGGTGCTTCACTCTGTGTCTGACCCCGGGTGTGTGTGATGGGACGGTGTGGAGGGAGATTCACTCTGTGTCTGACCACGGGAGAGTGTGATGGGACGGTGTGGAGGGAGATTCACTCTGTGTCTAACCCCGGAGTGTGTGATGGGACGGTGTGGAGGGAGATTCACTCTGTGTCTGACCCCGGGAGTGTGTGATGAGACGGTGTGGAGGGAGATTCACTCTGTGTCTGACCCCGGCAGTGTGTGATGGGACGGTGTGGAGGGAGATTCACTGTGTGTCTGACCCCGGGAGTGTGTGATGGGACGGTGTGGAGGGACATTCACTCTGTGTCTGACCCCGGGAGTGTATGATGGGACGGTGTGTAGGGAGATTCACTTTGTGTCTGACCTCGGGAGTGTGTGATGGGACGGTGAGGAGGGAGATTCACTCTATGTCTGACCCTGGGAGTGTGTGATGGGACGGTGTGGAGGGAGATTCACTCTGTGTCAGACCCCGGATGTCTGTGATGGGACGGTGTGGAGGGAGATTCACTGTGTGTCTGACCCCGGGAGTGTGTGATGGGACGGTGTGGAGGGAGATTCACTCTGTGTCTGACCCCGGGAGTGTATGATGGGACGGTGTGGAGGGAGATTCACTCTGTGTCTGACTCCGGGAGTGTGTGATGGGACTGTGTGGAGGGAGATTCACTCTGTGTCTGACCCCGGGAGTGTGTGATGGGATGGTGTTGGGGGAGATTCAATCTGTGTCTGACCCCGGGAGTGTGTGATGGGACTGTGTGGAGGGAGATTCACTCTGTGTCTGACCCCGGGAGTGTGTGATGAGACGGTGTGGAGGGAGATTCACTTTGTGTCTGACCCCGGGAGAGTGAAGGGATGGTGTGGAGGGAGATTCACTCTGTGTCTGACCCCGGGAGCATCTGATGGGACATTGTGGAGGGAGATTCACTCTGTGTCTGACCCCGGGAGTGTGTGATGAGACGGTGTGGAGGGAGATTCACTTTGTGTCTGACCCCGGGAGAGTGAAGGGATGGTGTGGAGGGAGATTCACTCTGTGTCTGACCCCGGGAGTGTGTGATGAGACGGTGTGGAGGGAGATTCACTTTGTGTCTGACCCCGGGAGTGTGTGATGGGACGGTGTGGAGGGAGATTCACTCTGTGTCTGACCCCGGGAGTGTGTGATGGGACGGTGTGGAGGGAGATTCACTCTGTGTCTGACCCCGGGAGTGTGTGATGAGACGGTGTGGAGGGAGATTCACTTTGTGTCTGACCCCGGGAGACTGAAGGGATGGTGTGGAGGGAGATTCACTCTGTGTCTGACCTCGGGAGTGTGTGATGGGACGGTGAGGAGGGAGATTCACTCTATGTCTGACCCCGGGAGTGTGTGATGGGACGGTGGGGAGGGAGATTCACTCTGTGTCTGACCCCGGGAGTGTGTGATGGGACGGTGTGGAGGGAGATTCACTGTGTGTCTGACCCCGGGAGTGTGTGATGGGACGGTGTGGAGGGAGATTCACTCTGTGTCTGTCCCCGGGAGTGTATGATGGGACGGTGTGGAGGGAGATTCACTCTGTGTCTGACCCCGGGAGTGTGTGATGGGACGGTGTGGAGGGAGCTTCACTCTGTGTCTGACCCCGGGAGTGTGTGATGGGACTGTGTGGAGGGAGATTCACTCTGTGTCAGACCCCGGGAGTGTGTGATGGGACGGTGTGGAGGGAGATTCACCCTGTGTCTGACCCCGGGAGTGTGTGATGGGACGGTGTGGAGGGAGATTCACTCTGTGTCTGACCCCGGGAGTGTGTGATGGGACTGTGTGGAGGGAGATTCACTCTGTGTCAGACCCCAGGAGTGTGTGATGGGACGGTGTGGAGCGAGATTCACTCTGTGTCTGACCCCGGGAGTGTGTGATGAGACGGTGTGGAGGGAGATTCACTTTGTGTCTGACCCCGGGAGAGTGAAGGGATGGTGTGGAGGGAGATTCACTCTGTGTCTGACCCCGGGAGCGTGTGATGGGACATTGTGGAGGGAGATTCACTCTGTGTCTGACCCCGGGAGTGTGTGATGAGACGGTGTGGAGGGAGATTCACTTTGTGTCTGACCCCGGGAGAGTGAAGGGATGGTGTGGAGGGAGATTCTCTCTGTGTCTGACCCCGGGAGTGTGTGATGGGACGGTGTGGAGGGAGATTCACCCTGTGTCTGACCCCGGGAGTGTGTGATGGGACGGTGTGGAGGGAGATTCACCCTGTGTCTGACCCCGGGAGTGTGTGATGGGACAGTGTGGAGGGAGATTCACTCTGTGTCTGACCCCGGGAGTGTGTGATGGGACGGTGTGGAGGGAGATTCACTCTGTGTCTGACCCCGGGAGTGTGTGATGGGACGGTGTGGAGGGAGCTTCACTCTGTGTCTGACCCCGGATGTGTGTGATGGGACGGTGTGGAGGGAGATTCACTCTGTGTCTGACCCCGGGAGTGTGTGATAGGACGGTGTGGAGGGAGATTCACTCTGTGTCTGACCCCGGGAGTGTGTGATGGGACGTGTGGAGGGAGAGTCTCTCTGTGTCTGACCCCGGGAGTGTGTGATGGGACGGTGTGGAGGGAGATTCACTCTGTGTCTGACCCTGGGAGTGTGTGATGGGACGGTGTGGAGGGAGATTCACTCTGTGTCTGACTCCGGGAGTGTGTGATGGGACGGTGTGGAGGGAGATTCACTCTGTGTCTGACCCTGGGATTGTGTGATGGGACGGTGTGGAGGGAGATTCACTCTGTGTCTGACCCCGGGAGTGTGTGATGGGACGGTGTGGAGGGAGCTTCACTCTGTGTCTCACCCCGGGAGTGTGTGATGGGACGGTGTGGAGGGAGATTCACTTTGTGTCTGACCCCGGGAGTGTGTGATGGGACGGTGTGGAGGGAGATTCACTGTGTGTCTGACCCCGGGAGTGTGTGATGGGACGGTGTGGAGGGAGATTCACTCTGTGTCTGACCCCGGGAGTGTGTGATGGGACGGTGTGGAGGGAGATTCACTCTGTGTCTGACCCCGTGAGTGTGTGATGGGACGGTGTGGAGGGAGATTCACTCTGTGTCTGACCCCGGGAGTGTGTGATGGGACGGTGTGGAGGGAGATTCACTCTGTGTCTGACCCCGGGAGTGTGTGATGGGACGGTGTGGAGGGAGATTCACTCTGTGTCTGACCCCGGGAGTGTGTGATGGGACGGTGTGGAGGGAGATTCACTCTGTGTCTGACCCCGGGAGTGTGTGATGGGACGGTGTGGAGGGAGCTTCACTCTGTGTCTGACCCCGGATGTGTGTGATGGGACGGTGTGGAGGGTGATTCACTCTGTGTCTGACCCCGGGAGTGTGTGATAGGACGGTGTGGAGGGAGATTCACTCTGTGTCTGACCCCGGGAGTGTGTGATGGGACGTGTGGAGGGAGAGTCTCTCTGTGTCTGACCCCGGGAGTGTGTGATGGGACGGTGTGGAGGGAGATTCACTCTGTGTCTGACCCTGGGAGTGTGTGATGGGACGGTGTGGAGGGAGATTCACTCTGTGTCTGACTCCGGGAGTGTGTGATGGGACGGTGTGGAGGGAGATTCACTCTGTGTCTGACCCTGGGAGTGTGTGATGGGACGGTGTGGAGGGAGATTCACTCTGTGTCTGACCCCGGGAGTGTGTGATGGGACGGTGTGGAGGGAGCTTCACTCTGTGTCTCACCCCGGGAGTGTGTGATGGGACGGTGTGGAGGGAGCTTCACTCTGTGTCTCACCCCGGGAGTGTGTGATGGGACGGTGTGGAGGGAGATTCACTCTGTGTCTGACCCCGGGAGTGTGTGATGGGACGGTGTGGAGGGAGATTCACTCTGTGTCTGACCCCGGGAGTGTGTGATGGGACGGTGTGGAGGGAGATTCACTCTGTGTCTGACCCCGGGAGTGTGTGATGGGACGGTGTGGAGGGAGATTCACTGTGTGTCTGACCCCGACAGTGTGTGATGGGACGGTGTGGAGGGAGATTCACTCTGTGTCTGACCCCGGGAGTGTGTGATGGGATGGTGTGGAGGGAGATTCACTCTGTGTCTGATCCCGGGAGTGTGTGATGGGACGGTGTGGAGGGAGATTCACTCTGTGTCTCACCCCGGGAGTGTGTGATGGGACGGTGTGGAGGGAGATTCACTCTGTGTCTGACCCCGGGAGTGTGTGATGGGGCGGTGTGGAGGGACATTCACTCTGTGTCTGACCCCGGGAGTGTGTGATGGGACGGTGTGCAGGGAGATTCACTCTATGTCTGACCCCGGGAGTGTGTGATGGGACGGTGTATAGGGAGATTCACTCTGTGTCTGACCCCGGGAGTGTGTGATGGGACGGTGTGGAGGGAGATTCACTCTGTGTCTGACCCCGGGAGTGTGTGATGGGACGGTGTGGAGGGAGATTCACTCTGTGTCTGACCCCGGGAGTGTGTGGTGGGACGGTGTGGAGGGAGATTCACTGTGTGTCTGACCCCGGGAGTGTGTGATGGGACGGTGTGGAGGGAGATTCACTCTGTGTCTGAACCCGGGAGTGTGTGATGGGACGGTGTGGAGGGAGATTCACTCTGTGTCTGACCCCGGGAGTGTGTGATGAGACGGTGTGGAGGGAGATTCACTCTGTGTCTGACCCCGGAGTGTGTGATGGGACGGTGTGGAGGGAGATTCACTCTGTGTCTGACCCCAGGAGTGTGTGATGGGACGGTGTGGAGGGTGCTTCACTCTGTGTCTGACCACGGGTGTGTGTGATGGGACGGTGTGGAGGGAGATTCACTCTGTGTCTGACCCCGGGAGAGTGTGATGGGACGGTGTGGAGGGAGATTCACTCTGTGTCTGACCCCGGAGTGTGTGAGGGGACGGTGTGGAGGGAGATTCACTCTGTGTCTGACCCCGGGAGTGTGTGATGAGACGGTGTGGAGGGAGATTCACTCTGTGTCTGACCCCGGCAGTGTGTGATGGGACGGTGTGGAGGGAGATTCACTGTGTGTCTGACCCCGGGAGTGTGTGATGGGACGGTGTGGAGGGACATTCACTCTGTGTCTGACCCCGGGAGAGTGTGATGGGACGGTGTGGAGGGAGATTCACTTTGTGTCTGACCCCGGGAGAGTGAAGGGATGGTGTGGAGGTAGATTCACTCTGTGTCTGACCCCGGGAGTGTGTGATGGGACAGTGTGGAGGGAGATTCACTCTGTGTCTGACCCTGGGAGTGTGTGATGGGACGGTGTGGAGGGAGATTCACTCTGTGTCAGACCCCGGATGTCTGTGATGGGACGGTGTGGAGGGAGATTCACTGTGTGTCTGACCCCGGGAGTGTGTGATGGGACGGTGTGGAGGGAGATTCACTCTGTGTCTGACCCCGGGAGTGTATGATGGGACGGTGTGGAGGGAGATTCACTCTGTGTCTGACTCCGGGAGTGTGTGATGGGACTGTGTGGAGGGAGATTCACTCTGTGTCTGACCCCGGGAGTGTGTGATGGGATGGTGTTGGGGGAGATTCAATCTGTGTCTGACCCCGGGAGTGTGTGATGGGACTGTGTGGAGGGAGATTCACTCTGTGTCTGACCCCGGGAGTGTGTGATGAGACGGTGTGGAGGGAGATTCACTTTGTGTCTGACCCCGGGAGAGTGAAGGGATGGTGTGGAGGGAGATTCACTCTGTGTCTGACCCCGGGAGTGTGTGATGGGACGGTGTGGAGGGAGATTCACTCTGTGTCTGACCCCGGGAGTGTGTGATGAGACGGTGTGGAGGGAGATTCACTTTGTGTCTGACCCCGGGAGAGTGAAGGGATGGTGTGGAGGGAGATTCACTCTGTGTCTGACCTCGGGAGTGTGTGATGGGACGGTGAGGAGGGAGATTCACTCTGTGTCTGACCCCGGGAGTGTGTGATGGGACGGTGGGGAGGGAGATTCACTCTGTGTCTGACCCCGGGAGTGTGTGATGGGACGGTGTGGAGGGAGATTCACTGTGTGTCTGACCCCGGGAGTGTGTGATGGGACGGTGTGGAGGGAGATTCACTCTGTGTCTGACCCCGGGAGTGTATGATGGGACGGTGTGGAGGGAGATTCACTCTGTGTCTGACCCCGGGAGTGTGTGATGGGACTGTGTGGAGGGAGATTCACTCTGTGTCTGACCCCGGGAGTGTGTGATGAGACGGTGTGGAGGGAGATTCACTTTGTGTCTGACCCCGGGAGAGTGAACGGATGGTGTGGAGGGAGATTCACTCTGTGTCTGACCCCGGGAGCATCTGATGGGACATTGTGGAGGGAGATTCACTCTGTGTCTGACCCCGGGAGTGTGTGATGAGACGGTGTGCAGGGAGATTCACTTTGTGTCTGACCCCGGGAGAGTGAAGGGATGGTGTGGAGGGAGATTCTCTCTGTGTCTGACCCCGGGAGTGTGTGATGGGATGGTGTAGAGGGATATTCACTCTGTGTCTGACCCCGGGAGTGTATGATGGGACGGTGTGGAGGGAGATTCACTCTGTGTCTGACCCCGGGAGTGTGTGATGGGACGGTGTCGAGGGAGCTTCACTCTGTGTCTGACCCCGGGAGTGTGTGATGGGACTGTGTGGAGGGAGATTCACTCTGTGTCAGACCCCGGGAGTGTGTGATGGGACGGTGTGGAGGGAGATTCACCCTGTGTCTGACCCCGGGAGTGTGTGATGGGACGGTGTGGAGGGAGATTCACTCTGTGTCTGACCCCGGGAGTGTGTGATGGGACTGTGTGGAGGGAGATTCACTCTGTGTCAGACCCCAGGAGTGTGTGATGGGACGGTGTGGAGGGAGATTCACTCTGTGTCTGACCCCGGGAGTGTGTGATGAGACGGTGTGGAGGGAGATTCACTTTGTGTCTGACCCCGGGAGAGTGAAGGGATGGTGTGGAGGGAGATTCACTCTGTGTCTGACCCCGGGAGCGTGTGATGGGACATTGTGGAGGGAGATTCACTCTGTGTCTGACCCCTGGAGTGTGTGATGAGACGGTGTGGAGGGAGATTCACTTTGTGTCTGACCCCGGGAGAGTGAAGGGATGGTGTGGAGGGAGATTCTCTCTGTGTCTGACCCCGGGAGTGTGTGATGGGATGGTGTAGAGGGAGATTCACTCTGTGTCTGACCCCGGGAGTGTGTGCTGGGACGGTGTGGAGGGAGCTTCACTCTGTGTCTGACCCCGGATGTGTGTGATGGGACGGTGTGGAGGGAGATTCACTCTGTGTCTGACCCCGGGAGTGTGTGATAGGACGGTGTGGAGGGAGATTCACTCTGTGTCTGACCCCGGGAGTGTGTGATGGGACGTGTGGAGGGAGAGTCTCTCTGTGTCTGACCCCGGGAGTGTGTGATGGGACGGTGTGGAGGGAGATTCACTCTGTGTCTGACCCTGGGAGTGTGTGATGGGACGGTGTGGAGGGAGATTCACTCTGTGTCTGACTCCGGGAGTGTGTGATGGGACGGTGTGGAGGGAGATTCACTCTGTGTCTGACCCTGGGAGTGTGTGATGGTACGGTGTGGAGGGAGATTCACTCTGTGTCTGACCCCGGGAGTGTGTGATGGGACGGTGTGGAGGGAGCTTCACTCTGTGTCTCACCCCGGGAGTGTGTGATGGGACGGTGTGGAAGGAGCTTCACTCTGTGTCTCACCCCGGGAGTGTGTGATGGGACGGTGTGGAGGGAGATTCACTCTGTGTCTGACCCTGGGAGTGTGTGATGGGACGGTGTGGAGGGAGATTCACTCTGTGTCTGACCCCGGGAGTGTGTGATGGGACGGTGTGGAGGGAGATTCACTCTGTGTCTGACCCCGGGAGTGTGTGATGGGACGGTGTGGAGGGAGATTCACTGTGTGTCTGACCCCGACAGTGTGTGATGGGACGGTGTGGAGGGAGATTCACTCTGTGTCTGACCCCGGGAGTGTGTGATGGGATGGTGTGGAGGGAGATTCACTCTGTGTCTGATCCCGGGAGTGTGTGATGGGACGGTGTGGAGGGAGATTCACTCTGTGTCTCACCCCGGGAGTGTGTGATGGGACGGTGTGGAGGGAGTTTCACTCTGTGTCTGACCCCGGGAGTGTGTGATGGGGCGGTGTGGAGGGAGATTCACTCTGTGTCTGACCCCGGGAGTGTGTGATGGGACGGTGTGCAGGGAGATTCACTCTATGTCTGACCCCGGGAGTGTGTGATGGGACGGTGTATAGGGAGATTCACTCTGTGTCTGACCCCGGGAGTGTGTGATGGGACGGTGTGGAGGGAGATTCACTCTGTGTCTGACCCCGGGAGTGTGTGATGGGACGGTGTGGAGGGAGATTCACTCTGTGTCTGACCCCGGGAGTGTGTGATGGGATGGTGTGGAGGGAGATTCACTGTGTGTCTGACCCCGGGAGTGTGTGATGGGACGGTGTGGTGGGAGATTCACTCTGTGTCTGACCCCGGGAGTGTGTGATGGGACGGTGTGGAGGGAGATTCACTCTGTGTCTGACCCCGGGAGTCTGTGATGGGACGGTGTGGATGGAGATTCACTCTGTGTCTGACCCCGGGAGTGTGTGATGGGACGGTGTGGAGGGAGATTCACTCTGTGTCTGACCCCGGGAGTGTGTGATGGGACGGTGTGGAGGGAGATTCACTCTGTGTCTGACCCCGGGAGTGTGTGATGGGATGGTGTGGAGGGAGATTCACTCTGTGTCTGACCCCGGGAGTGTGTGATGGGACGGTGTGGAGGGAGATTCACTCTGTGTCTGACCCCGGGAGTGTGTGATGGGACGGTGTGGAGGGAGATTCACTCTGTGTCTGACCCCGGGAGTGTGTGATGGGACGGTGTGGAGGGAGCTTCACTCTGTGTCTGACCCCGGATGTGTGTGATGGGACGGTGTGGAGGGAGATTCACTCTGTGTCTGACCCCGGGAGTGTGTGATAGGACGGTGTGGAGGGAGATTCACTCTGTGTCTGACCCCGGGAGTGTGTGATGGGACGTGTGGAGGGAGAGTCTCTCTGTGTCTGACCCCGGGAGTGTGTGATGGGACGGTGTGGAGGGAGATTCACTCTGTGTCTGACCCTGGGAGTGTGTGATGGGACGGTGTGGAGGGAGATTCACTCTGTGTCTGACTCCGGGAGTGTGTGATGGGACGGTGTGGAGGGAGATTCACTCTGTGTCTGACCCTGGGAGTGTGTGATGGGACGGTGTGGAGGGAGATTCACTCTGTGTCTGACCCCGGGAGTGTGTGATGGGACGGTGTGGAGGGAGCTTCACTCTGTGTCTCACCCCGGGAGTGTGTGATGGGACGGTGTGGAGGGAGCTTCACTGTGTCTCACCCCGGGAGTGTGTGATGGGACGGTGTGGAGGGAGATTCACTCTGTGTCTGACCCCGGGAGTGTGTGATGGGACGGTGTGGAGGGAGATTCACTCTGTGTCTGACCCCGGGAGTGTGTGATGGGACGGTGTGGAGGGAGATTCACTCTGTGTCTGACCCCGGGAGTGTGTGATGGGACGGTGTGGAGGGAGATTCACTGTGTGTCTGACCCCGACAGTGTGTGATGGGACGGTGTGGAGGGAGATTCACTCTGTGTCTGACCCCGGGAGTGTGTGATGGGATGGTGTGGAGGGAGATTCACTCTGTGTCTGATCCCGGGAGTGTTTGATGGGACGGTGTGGAGGGAGATTCACTCTGTGTCTCACCCCGGGAGTGTGTGATGGGACGGTGTGGAGGGAGATTCACTCTGTGTCTGACCCCGGGAGTGTGTGATGGGACGGTGTGGAGGGAGATTCACTCTGTGTCTGACCCCGGGAGTGTGTGATGGGATGGTGTGGAGGGAGATTCACTGTGTGTCTGACCCAGGGAGTGTGTGATGGGACGGTGTGGAGGGAGATTCACTCTGTGTCTGACCCCGGGAGTGTGTGATGGGACGGTGTGGAGGGAGATTCACTCTGTGTCTGACCCCGGGAGTGTGTGATGGGACGGTGTGGAGGGAGATTCACTCTGTGTCTGACCCCGGGAGTGTGTGATGGGACGGTGTGGAGGGAGATTCACTCTGTGTCTGACCCCGGGAGTGTGTGATGGGATGGTGTGGAGGGAGATTCACTGTGTGTCTGACCCCGGGAGTGTGTGATGGGACGGTGTGGAGGGAGATTCACTCTGTGTCTGAACCCGGGAGTGTGTGATGGGACGGTGTGGAGGGAGATTCACTAGGTGTCTGACCCCGGGAGTGTGTGATGGGACGGTGTGGAGGGAGATTCACTCTGTGTCTGACCCCGGGAGTGTGTGATGGGACGGTGTGGAGGGAGATTCACTCTGTGTCTGACCCCGGGAGTGTGTGATGGGACGGTGTGGAGGGAGATTCACTCTGTGTCTGACCCCGGGAGTGTGTGATAGGACGGTGTGGAGGGAGATTCACTCTGTGTCTGACCCCGGGAGTGTGTGATGGGACGTGTGGAGGGAGAGTCTCTCTGTGTCTGACCCCGGGAGTGTGTGATGGGACGGTGTGGAGGGAGATTCACTCTGTGTCTGACCCTGGGAGTGTGTGATGGGACGGTGTGGAGGGAGATTCACTCTGTGTCTGACTCCGGGAGTGTGTGATGGGACGGTGTGGAGGGAGATTCACTCTGTGTCTGACCCTGGGAGTGTGTGATGGGACGGTGTGGAGGGAGATTCACTCTGTGTCTGACCCCGGGAGTGTGTGATGGGACGGTGTGGAGGGAGCTTCACTCTGTGTCTCACCCCGGGAGTGTGTGATGGGACGGTGTGGAGGGAGCTTCACTGTGTCTCACCCCGGGAGTGTGTGATGGGACGGTGTGGAGGGAGATTCACTCTGTGTCTGACCCCGGGAGTGTGTGATGGGACGGTGTGGAGGGAGATTCACTCTGTGTCTGACCCCGGGAGTGTGTGATGGGACGGTGTGGAGGGAGATTCACTCTGTGTCTGACCCCGGGAGTGTGTGATGGGACGGTGTGGAGGGAGATTCACTGTGTGTCTGACCCCGACAGTGTGTGATGGGACGGTGTGGAGGGAGATTCACTCTGTGTCTGACCCCGGGAGTGTGTGATGGGATGGTGTGGAGGGAGATTCACTCTGTGTCTGATCCCGGGAGTGTTTGATGGGACGGTGTGGAGGGAGATTCACTCTGTGTCTCACCCCGGGAGTGTGTGATGGGACGGTGTGGAGGGAGATTCACTCTGTGTCTGACCCCGGGAGTGTGTGATGGGACGGTGTGGAGGGAGATTCACTCTGTGTCTGACCCCGGGAGTGTGTGATGGGATGGTGTGGAGGGAGATTCACTGTGTGTCTGACCCAGGGAGTGTGTGATGGGACGGTGTGGAGGGAGATTCACTCTGTGTCTGACCCCGGGAGTGTGTGATGGGACGGTGTGGAGGGAGATTCACTCTGTGTCTGACCCCGGGAGTGTGTGATGGGACGGTGTGGAGGGAGATTCACTCTGTGTCTGACCCCGGGAGTGTGTGATGGGACGGTGTGGAGGGAGATTCACTCTGTGTCTGACCCCGGGAGTGTGTGATGGGATGGTGTGGAGGGAGATTCACTGTGTGTCTGACCCCGGGAGTGTGTGATGGGACGGTGTGGAGGGAGATTCACTCTGTGTCTGACCCCGGGAGTGTGTGATGGGACGGTGTGGAGGGAGATTCACTAGGTGTCTGACCCCGGGAGTGTGTGATGGGACGGTGTGGAGGGAGATTCACTCTGTGTCTGACCCCGGGAGTGTGTGATGGGACGGTGTGGAGGGAGATTCACTCTGTGTCTGACCCCGGGAGTGTGTGATGGGACGGTGTGGAGGGAGATTCACTCTGTGTCTGACCCCGGGAGTGTGTGATGGGACGGTGTGGAGGGAGATTCACTCTGTGTCTGACCCCGGGAGTGTGTGATGGGACGGTGTGGAGGGAGATTCACTCTGTGTCTGACCCCGGGAGTGTGTGATGGGACGGTGTGGAGGGAGATTCACTCTGTGTCTGACCCCGGGAGTGTGTGATGGGATGGTGTGGAGGGAGATTCACTGTGTGTCTGACCCCGGGAGTGTGTGATGGGACGGTGTGGTGGGAGATTCACTCTGTGTCTGACCCCGGGAGTGTGTGATGGGACGGTGTGGAGGGAGATTCACTCTGTGTCTGACCCCGGGAGTCTGTGATGGGACGGTGTGGATGGAGATTCACTCTGTGTCTGACCCCGGGAGTGTGTGATGGGACGGTGTGGAGGGAGATTCACTCTGTGTCTGACCCCGGGAGTGTGTGATGGGACGGTGTGGAGGGAGATTCACTCTGTGTCTGACCCCGGGAGTGTGTGATGGGATGGTGTGGAGGGAGATTCACTCTGTGTCTGACCCCGGGAGTGTGTGATGGGACGGTGTGGAGGGAGATTCACTCTGTATCTGACCCCGGGAGTGTGTGATGGGACGGTGTGGAGGGAGATTCACTCTGTGTCTGACCCCGGGAGTGTGTGATGGGACGGTGTGGAGGGAGCTTCACTCTGTGTCTGACCCCGGATGTGTGTGATGGGACGGTGTGGAGGGAGATTCACTCTGTGTCTGACCCCGGGAGTGTGTGATAGGACGGTGTGGAGGGAGATTCACTCTGTGTCTGACCCCGGGAGTGTGTGATGGGACGTGTGGAGGGAGAGTCTCTCTGTGTCTGACCCCGGGAGTGTGTGATGGGACGGTGTGGAGGGAGATTCACTCTGTGTCTGACCCTGGGAGTGTGTGATGGGACGGTGTGGAGGGAGATTCACTCTGTGTCTGACTCCGGGAGTGTGTGATGGGACGGTGTGGAGGGAGATTTACTCTGTGTCTGACCCTGGGAGTGTGTGATGGGACGGTGTGGAGGGAGATTCACTCTGTGTCTGACCCCGGGAGTGTGTGATGGGACGGTGTGGAGGGAGCTTCACTCTGTGTCTCACCCCGGGAGTGTGTGATGGGACGGTGTGGAGGGAGCTTCACTGTGTCTCACCCCGGGAGTGTGTGATGGGACGGTGTGGAGGGAGATTCACTCTGTGTCTGACCCCGGGAGTGTGTGATGGGACGGTGTGGAGGGAGATTCACTCTGTGTCTGACCCCGGGAGTGTGTGATGGGACGGTGTGGAGGGAGATTCACTCTGTGTCTGACCCCGGGAGTGTGTGATGGGACGGTGTGGAGGGAGATTCACTGTGTGTCTGACCCCGACAGTGTGTGATGGGACGGTGTGGAGGGAGATTCACTCTGTGTCTGACCCCGGGAGTGTGTGATGGGATGGTGTGGAGGGAGATTCACTCTGTGTCTGATCCCGGGAGTGTTTGATGGGACGGTGTGGAGGGAGATTCACTCTGTGTCTCACCCCGGGAGTGTGTGATGGGACGGTGTGGAGGGAGATTCACTCTGTGTCTGACCCCGGGAGTGTGTGATGGGACGGTGTGGAGGGAGATTCACTCTGTGTCTGACCCCGGGAGTGTGTGATGGGATGGTGTGGAGGGAGATTCACTGTGTGTCTGACCCAGGGAGTGTGTGATGGGACGGTGTGGAGGGAGATTCACTCTGTGTCTGACCCCGGGAGTGTGTGATGGGACGGTGTGGAGGGAGATTCACTCTGTGTCTGACCCCGGGAGTGTGTGATGGGACGGTGTGGAGGGAGATTCACTCTGTGTCTGACCCCGGGAGTGTGTGATGGGACGGTGTGGAGGGAGATTCACTCTGTGTCTGACCCCGGGAGTGTGTGATGGGATGGTGTGGAGGGAGATTCACTGTGTGTCTGACCCCGGGAGTGTGTGATGGGACGGTGTGGAGGGAGATTCACTCTGTGTCTGACCCCGGGAGTGTGTGATGGGACGGTGTGGAGGGAGATTCACTAGGTGTCTGACCCCGGGAGTGTGTGATGGGACGGTGTGGAGGGAGATTCACTCTGTGTCTGACCCCGGGAGTGTGTGATGGGACGGTGTGGAGGGAGATTCACTCTGTGTCTGACCCCGGGAGTGTGTGATGGGACGGTGTGGAGGGAGATTCACTCTGTGTCTGACCCCGGGAGTGTGTGATGGGACGGTGTGGAGGGAGATTCACTCTGTGTCTGACCCCGGGAGTGTGTGATGGGACGGTGTGGAGGGAGATTCACTCTGTGTCTGACCCCGGGAGTGTGTGATGGGACGGTGTGGAGGGAGATTCACTCTGTGTCTGACCCCGGGAGTGTGTGATGGGACGGTGTGGAGGGAGCTTCACTCTGTGTCTGACCCCGGATGTGTGTGATGGGACGGTGTGGAGGGAGATTCACTCTGTGTCTGACCCCGGGAGTGTGTGATAGGACGGTGTGGAGGGAGATTCACTCTGTGTCTGACCCCGGGAGTGTGTGATGGGACGTGTGGAGGGAGAGTCTCTCTGTGTCTGACCCCGGGAGTGTGTGATGGGACGGTGTGGAGGGAGATTCACTCTGTGTCTGACCCTGGGAGTGTGTGATGGGACGGTGTGGAGGGAGATTCACTCTGTGTCTGACTCCGGGAGTGTGTGATGGGACGGTGTGGAGGGAGATTCACTCTGTGTCTGACCCTGGGAGTGTGTGATGGGACGGTGTGGAGGGAGATTCACTCTGTGTCTGACCCCGGGAGTGTGTGATGGGACGGTGTGGAGGGAGCTTCACTCTGTGTCTCACCCCGGGAGTGTGTGATGGGACGGTGTGGAGGGAGCTTCACTCTGTGTCTCACCCCGGGAGTGTGTGATGGGACGGTGTGGAGGGAGATTCACTCTGTGTCTGACCCCGGGAGTGTGTGATGGGACGGTGTGGAGGGAGATTCACTCTGTGTCTGACCCCGGGAGTGTGTGATGGGACGGTGTGGAGGGAGATTCACTCTGTGTCTGACCCCGGGAGTGTGTGATGGGACGGTGTGGAGGGAGATTCACTGTGTGTCTGACCCCGACAGTGTGTGATGGGACGGTGTGGAGGGAGATTCACTCTGTGTCTGACCCCGGGAGTGTGTGATGGGATGGTGTGGAGGGAGATTCACTCTGTGTCTGATCCCGGGAGTGTTTGATGGGACGGTGTGGAGGGAGATTCACTCTGTGTCTCACCCCGGGAGTGTGTGATGGGACGGTGTGGAGGGAGATTCACTCTGTGTCTGACCCCGGGAGTGTGTGATGGGACGGTGTGGAGGGAGATTCACTCTGTGTCTGACCCCGGGAGTGTGTGATGGGATGGTGTGGAGGGAGATTCACTGTGTGTCTGACCCCGGGAGTGTGTGATGGGACGGTGTGGAGGGAGATTCACTCTGTGTCTGACCCCGGGAGTGTGTGATGGGACGGTGTGGAGGGAGATTCACTCTGTGTCTGACCCCGGGAGTGTGTGATGGGACGGTGTGGAGGGAGATTCACTCTGTGTCTGACCCCGGGAGTGTGTGATGGGACGGTGTGGAGGGAGATTCACTCTGTGTCTGACCCCGGGAGTGTGTGATGGGACGGTGTGGAGGGAGATTCACTCTGTGTCTGACCCCGGGAGTGTGTGATGGGAGGGTGTGGAGGGAGATTCACTCTGTGTCTGACCCCGGGAGTGTGTGATGGGACGGTGTGGAGGGAGATTCACTCTGTGTCTGACCCCGGGAGTGTGTGATGGGACGGTGTGGAGGGAGATTCACTCTGTGTCTGACCCCGGGAGTGTGTGATGGGACGGTGTGGAGGGAGCTTCACTCTGTGTCTGACCCCGGATGTGTGTGATGGGACGGTGTGGAGGGAGATTCACTCTGTGTCTGACCCCGGGAGTGTGTGATAGGACGGTGTGGAGGGAGATTCACTCTGTGTCTGACCCCGGGAGTGTGTGATGGGACGTGTGGAGGGAGAGTCTCTCTGTGTCTGACCCCGGGAGTGTGTGATGGGACGGTGTGGAGGGAGATTCACTCTGTGTCTGACCCTGGGAGTGTGTGATGGGACGGTGTGGAGGGAGATTCACTCTGTGTCTGACTCCGGGAGTGTGTGATGGGACGGTGTGGAGGGAGATTCACTCTGTGTCTGACCCTGGGAGTGTGTGATGGGACGGTGTGGAGGGAGATTCACTCTGTGTCTGACCCCGGGAGTGTGTGATGGGACGGTGTGGAGGGAGCTTCACTCTGTGTCCCACCCCGGGAGTGTGTGATGGGACGGTGTGGAGGGAGCTTCACTCTGTGTCTCACCCCGGGAGTGTGTGATGGGACGGTGTGGAGGGAGATTCACTCTGTGTCTGACCCTGGGAGTGTGTGATGGGACGGTGTGGAGGGAGATTCACTCTGTGTCTGACCCCGGGAGTGTGTGATGGGACGGTGTGGAGGGAGATTCACTCTGTGTCTGACCCCGGGAGTGTGTGATGGGACGGTGTGGAGGGAGATTCACTGTGTGTCTGACCCCGACAGTGTGTGATGGGACGGTGTGGAGGGAGATTCACTCTGTGTCTGACCCCGGGAGTGTGTGATGGGATGGTGTGGAGGGAGATTCACTCTGTGTCTGATCCCGGGAGTGTTTGATGGGACGGTGTGGAGGGAGATTCACTCTGTGTCTCACCCCGGGAGTGTGTGATGGGACGGTGTGGAGGGAGATTCACTCTGTGTCTGACCCCGGGAGTGTGTGATGGGGCGGTGTGGAGGGAGATTCACTCTGTGTCTGACCCGGGAGTGTGTGATGGGACGGTGTGGAGGGAGATTCACTCTGTGTCTGACCCCGGGAGTGTGTGATGGGACGGTGTGGAGGGAGATTCACTCTGTGTCTGACCCCGGGAGTGTGTGATGGGACGGTGTGGAGGGAGATTCACTCTGTGTCTGACCCCGGGAGTGTGTGATGGGACGGTGTGGAGGGAGATTCACTCTGTGTCTGACCCCGGGAGTGTGTGATGGGACGGTGTGGAGGGAGATTCACTCTGTGTCTGACCCCGGGAGTGTGTGATGGGACGGTGTGGAGGGAGCTTCACTCTGTGTCTGACCCCGGATTTGTGTGATGGGACGGTGTGGAGGGAGATTCACTCTGTGTCTGACCCCGGGAGTGTGTGATAGGACGGTGTGGAGGGAGATTCACTCTGTGTCTGACCCCGGGAGTGTGTGATGGGACGTGTGGAGGGAGAGTCTCTCTGTGTCTGACCCCGGGAGTGTGTGATGGGACGGTGTGGAGGGAGATTCACTCTGTGTCTGACCCTGGGAGTGTGTGATGGGACGGTGTGGAGGGAGATTCACTCTGTGTCTGACTCCGGGAGTGTGTGATGGGACGGTGTGGAGGGAGATTCACTCTGTGTCTGACCCTGGGAGTGTGTGATGGGACGGTGTGGAGGGAGATTCACTCTGTGTCTGACCCCGGGAGTGTGTGATGGGACGGTGTGGAGGGAGCTTCACTCTGTGTCTGACCCCGGGAGTGTGTGATGGGACGGTGTGGAGGGAGCTTCACTCTGTGTCTCTCCCGGGAGTGTGTGATGGGACGGTGTGGAGGGAGCTTCACTCTGTGTCTCACCCCGGGAGTGTGTGATGGGACGGTGTGGAGGGAGATTCACTCTGTGTCTGACCCCGGGAGTGTGTGATGGGACGGTGTGGAGGGAGATTCACTCTGTGTCTGACCCCGGGAGTGTGTGATGGGACGGTGTGGAGGGAGATTCACTCTGTGTCTGACCCCGGGAGTGTGTGATGGGACGGTGTGGAGGGAGATTCACTGTGTGTCTGACCCCGACAGTGTGTGATGGGACGGTGTGGAGGGAGATTCACTCTGTGTCTCACCCCGGGAGTGTGTGATGGGACGGTGTGGAGGGAGATTCACTCTGTGTCTGACCCCGGGAGTGTGTGATGGGGCGGTGTGGAGGGAGATTCACTCTGTGTCTGACCCCGGGAGTGTGTGATGGGACGGTGTGGAGGGAGATTCACTCTGTGTCTGACCCGGGAGTGTGTGATGGGACGGTGTGGAGGGAGATTCACTCTGTGTCTGACCCCGGGAGTGTGTGATGGGACGGTGTGGAGGGAGATTCACTCTGTGTCTGACCCCGGGAGTGTGTGATGGGACGGTGTGGAGGGAGATTCACTCTGTGTCTGACCCCGGGAGTGTGTGATGGGACGGTGTGGAGGGAGATTCACTCTGTGTCTGACCCCGGGAGTGTGTGATGGGACGGTGTGGAGGGAGCTTCACTCTGTGTCTGACCCCGGATTTGTGTGATGGACGGTGTGGAGGGAGATTCACTCTGTGTCTGACCCCGGGAGTGTGTGATAGGACGGTGTGGAGGGAGATTCACTCTGTGTCTGACCCCGGGAGTGTGTGATGGGACGTGTGGAGGGAGAGTCTCTCTGTGTCTGACCCCGGGAGTGTGTGATGGGACGGTGTGGAGGGAGATTCACTCTGTGTCTGACCCTGGGAGTGTGTGATGGGACGGTGTGGAGGGAGATTCACTCTGTGTCTGACTCCGGGAGTGTGTGATGGGACGGTGTGGAGGGAGATTCACTCTGTGTCTGACCCTGGGAGTGTGTGATGGGACGGTGTGGAGGGAGATTCACTCTGTGTCTGACCCCGGGAGTGTGTGATGGGACGGTGTGGAGGGAGCTTCACTCTGTGTCTGACCCCGGGAGTGTGTGATGGGACGGTGTGGAGGGAGCTTCACTCTGTGTCTCTCCCCGGGAGTGTGTGATGGGACGGTGTGGAGGGAGCTTCACTCTGTGTCTCACCCCGGGAGTGTGTGATGGGACGGTGTGGAGGGAGATTCACTCTGTGTCTGACCCCGGGAGTGTGTGATGGGACGGTGTGGAGGGAGATTCACTCTGTGTCTGACCCCGGGAGTGTGTGATGGACGGTGTGGAGGGAGATTCACTCTGTGTCTGACCCCGGGAGTGTGTGATGGGACGGTGTGGAGGGAGATTCACTGTGTGTCTGACCCCGACAGTGTGTGATGGGACGGTGTGGAGGGAGATTCACTCTGTGTCTGACCCCGGGAGTGTGTGATGGGATGGTGTGGAGGGAGATTCACTCTGTGTCTGATCCCGGGAGTGTTTGATTGGACGGTGTGGAGGGAGATTCACTCTGTGTCTCACCCCGGGAGTGTGTGATGGGACGGTGTGGAGGGAGATTCACTCTGTGTCTGACCCCGGGAGTGTGTGATGGGACGGTGTGGAGGGAGATTCACTCTGTGTCTGACCCCGGGAGTGTGTGATGGGACGGTGTGGAGGGAGATTCACTGTGTGTCTGACCCCGGGAGTGTGTGATGGGACGGTGTGGAGGGAGATTCACTCTGTGTCTGACTCCGGGAGTGTGTGATGGGACGGTGTGGAGGGAGATTCACTCTGTGTCTGACCCTGGGAGTGTGTGATGGGACGGTGTGGAGGGAGATTCACTCTGTGTCTGACCCCGGGAGTGTGTGATGGGACGGTGTGGAGGGAGATTCACTGTGTGTCTGACCCCGGGAGTGTGTGATGGGACGGTGTGGAGGGAGCTTCACTCTGTGTCTCACCCCGGGAGTGTGTGATGGGATGGTGTGGAGGGAGATTCACTCTGTGTCTGATCCCGGGAGTGTTTGATGGGACGGTGTGGAGGGAGATTCACTCTGTGTCTCACCCCGTGAGTGTGTGATGGGACGGTGTGGAGTGAGATTCACTCTGTGTCTGACCCCGGGAGTGTGTGATGGGACGGTGTGGAGGGAGATTCACTCTGTGTCTGACCCCGGGAGTGTGTGATGGGATGGTGTGGAGGGAGATTCACTGTGTGTCTGACCCCGGGAGTGTGTGATGGGACGGTGTGGAGGGAGATTCACTCTGTGTCTGACCCCGGGAGTGTGTGATGGGACGGTGTGGAGGGAGATTCACTCTGTGTCTGACCCCGGGAGTGTGTGATGGGACGGTGTGGAGGGAGATTCACTCTGTGTCTGACCCCGGGAGTGTGTGATGGGACGGTGTGGAGGGAGATTCACTCTGTGTCTGACCCCGGGAGTGTGTGATGGGATGGTGTGGAGGGAGATTCACTGTGTGTCTGACCCCGGGAGTGTGTGATGGGACGGTGTGGAGGGAGATTCACTCTGTGTCTGACCCCGGGAGTGTGTGATGGGACGGTGTGGAGGGAGATTCACTCTGTGTCTGACCCCGGGAGTGTGTGATGGGACGGTGTGGAGGGAGATTCACTCTGTGTCTGACCCCGGGAGTGTGTGATGGGACGGTGTGGAGGGAGATTCACTCTGTGTCTGACCCCGGGAGTGTGTGATGGGACGGTGTGGAGGGAGATTCACTCTGTGTCTGACCCCGGGAGTGTGTGATGGGACGGTGTGGAGGGAGATTCACTCTGTGTCTGACTCCGGGAGTGTGTGATGGGACGGTGTGGAGGGAGATTCACTCTGTGTCTGACCCCGGGAGTGTGTGATGGGACGGTGTGGAGGGAGATTCACTCTGTGTCTGACCCCGGGAGTGTGTGATGGGACGGTGTGGAGGGAGCTTCACTCTGTGTCTGACCCCGGATGTGTGTGATGGGACGGTGTGGAGGGAGATTCACTCTGTGTCTGACCCCGGGAGTGTGTGATAGGACGGTGTGGAGGGAGATTCACTCTGTGTCTGACCCCGGGAGTGTGTGATGGGACGTGTGGAGGTAGAGTCTCTCTGTGTCTGACCCCGGGAGTGTGTGATGGGACGGTGTGGAGGGAGATTCACTCTGTGTCTGACCCTGGGAGTGTGTGATGGGACGGTGTGCAGGGAGATTCACTCTGTGTCTGACGCCGGGAGTGTGTGATGGGACGGTGTGGAGGGAGATTCACTCTGTGTCTGACCCTGGGAGTGTGTGATGGGACGGTGTGGAGGGAGATTCACTCTGTGTCTGACCCCGGGAGTGTGTGATGGGACGGTGTGGAGGGAGCTTCACTCTGTGTCTCACCCCGGGAGTGTGTGATGGGACGGTGTGGAGGGAGCTTCACTCTGTGTCTCACCCCGGGAGTGTGTGATGGGACGGTGTGGAGGGAGATTCACTCTGTGTCTGACCCCGGGAGTGTGTGATGGGACGGTGTGGAGGGAGATTCACTCTGTGTCTGACCCCGGGAGTGTGTGATGGGACGGTGTGGAGGGAGATTCACTCTGTGTCTGACCCCGGGAGTGTGTGATGGGACGGTGTGGAGGGAGATTCACTGTGTGTCTGACCCCGACAGTGTGTGATGGGACGGTGTGGAGGGAGATTCCCTCTGTGTCTGACCCCGGGAGTGTGTGATGGGATGGTGTGGAGGGAGATTCACTCTGTGTCTGATCCCGGGAGTGTTTGATGGGACGGTGTGGAGGGAGATTCACTCTGTGTCTCACCCCGGGAGTGTGTGATGGGACGGTGTGGAGGGAGATTCACTCTGTGTCTGACCCCGGGAGTGTGTGATGGGATGGTGTGGAGGGAGATTCACTCTGTGTCTGACCCCGGGAGTGTGTGATGGGATGGTGTGCAGGGAGATTCACTCTGTGTCTGACGCCGGGAGTGTGTGATGGGACGGTGTGGAGGGAGATTCACTCTGTGTCTGACCCTGGGAGTGTGTGATGGGACGGTGTGGAGGGAGATTCACTCTGTGTCTGACCCCGGGAGTGTGTGATGGGACGGTGTGGAGGGAGCTTCACTCTGTGTCTCACCCCGGGAGTGTGTGATGGGACGGTGTGGAGGGAGCTTCACTCTGTGTCTCACCCCGGGAGTGTGTGATGGGACGGTGTGGAGGGAGATTCACTCTGTGTCTGACCCCGGGAGTGTGTGATGGGACGGTGTGGAGGGAGATTCACTCTGTGTCTGACCCCGGGAGTGTGTGATGGGACGGTGTGGAGGGAGATTCACTCTGTGTCTGACCCCGGGAGTGTGTGATGGGACGGTGTGGAGGGAGATTCACTGTGTGTCTGACCCCGACAGTGTGTGATGGGACGGTGTGGAGGGAGATTCCCTCTGTGTCTGACCCCGGGAGTGTGTGATGGGATGGTGTGGAGGGAGATTCACTCTGTGTCTGATCCCGGGAGTGTTTGATGGGACGGTGTGGAGGGAGATTCACTCTGTGTCTCACCCCGGGAGTGTGTGATGGGACGGTGTGGAGGGAGATTCACTCTGTGTCTGACCCCGGGAGTGTGTGATGGGATGGTGTGGAGGGAGATTCACTCTGTGTCTGACCCCGGGAGTGTGTGATGGGATGGTGTGGAGGGAGATTCACTGTGTGTCTGACCCCGGGAGTGTGTGATGGGACGGTGTGGAGGGAGATTCACTCTGTGTCTGACCCCGGGAGTGTGTGATGGGACGGTGTGGAGGGAGATTCACTCTGTGTCTGACCCCGGGAGTGTGTGATGGGACGGTGTGGAGGGAGATTCACTCTGTGTCTGACCCCGGGAGTGTGTGATGGGACGGTGTGGAGGGAGATTCACTCTGTGTCTGACCCCGGGAGTGTGTGATGGGACGGTGTGGAGGGAGATTCACTCTGTGTCTGACCCCGGGAGTGTGTGATGGGACGGTGTGGAGGGAGATTCACTCTGTGTCTGACCCCGGGAGTGTGTGATGGGACGGTGTGGAGGGAGATTCACTCTGTGTCTGACCCCGGGAGTGTGTGATGGGACGGTGTGGAGGGAGATTCACTCTGTGTCTGACCCCGGGAGTGTGTGATGGGACGGTGTGGAGGGAGATTCACTCTGTGTCTGACCCCGGGAGTGTGTGATGGGACGGTGTGGAGGGAGATTCACTCTGTGTCTGACCCCGGGAGTGTGTGATGGGACGGTGTGGAGGGAGATTCACTCTGTGTCTGACCCCGGGAGTGTGTGATGGGACGGTGTGGAGGGAGATTCACTCTGTGTCTGACCCCGGGAGTGTGTGATGGGATGGTGTGGAGGGAGATTCACTGTGTGTCTGACCCCGGGAGTGTGTGATGGGACGGTGTGGAGGGAGATTCACTCTGTGTCTGACCCCGGGAGTGTGTGATGGGACGGTGTGGAGGGAGATTCACTCTGTGTCTGACCCCGGGAGTGTGTGATGGGACGGTGTGGAGGGAGATTCACTCTGTGTCTGACCCCGGGAGTGTGTGATGGGACGGTGTGGAGGGAGATTCACTCTGTGTCTGACCCCGGGAGTGTGTGATGGGACGGTGTGGAGGGAGATTCACTCTGTGTCTGACCCCGGGAGTGTGTGATGGGATGGTGTGGAGGGAGATTCACTCTGTGTCTGACCCCGGGAGTGTGTGATGGGACGGTGTGGAGGGAGATTCACTCTGTGTCTGAACCCGGGAGTGTGTGATGGGACGGTGTGGAGGGAGATTCACTCTGTGTCTGACCCCGGGAGTGTGTGATGGGACGGTGTGGAGGGAGCTTCACTCTGTGTCTGACCCCGGATGTGTGTGATGGGACGGTGTGGAGGGAGATTCACTCTGTGTCTGACCCCGGGAGTGTGTGATAGGACGGTGTGGAGGGAGATTCACTCTGTGTCTGACCCCGGGAGTGTGTGATGGGACGTGTGGAGGGAGAGTCTCTCTGTGTCTGACCCCGGGAGTGTGTGATGGGACGGTGTGGAGGGAGATTCACTCTGTGTCTGACCCTGGGAGTGTGTGATGGGACGGTGTGGAGGGAGATTCACTCTGTGTCTGACTCCGGGAGTGTGTGATGGGACGGTGTGGAGGGAGATTCACTCTGTGTCTGACCCTGGGAGTGTGTGATGGGACGGTGTGGAGGGAGATTCACTCTGTGTCTGACCCCGGGAGTGTGTGATGGGACGGTGTGGAGGGAGCTTCACTCTGTGTCTGACCCCGGGAGTGTGTGATGGGACGGTGTGGAGGGAGCTTCACTCTGTGTCTCACCCCGGGAGTGTGTGATGGGACGGTGTGGAGGGAGCTTCACTCTGTGTCTCACCCCGGGAGTGTGTGATGGGACGGTGTGGAGGGAGATTCACTCTGTGTCTGACCCCGGGAGTGTGTGATGGGACGGTGTGGAGGGAGATTCACTCTGTGTCTGACCCCGGGAGTGTGTGATGGGACGGTGTGGAGGGAGATTCACTCTGTGTCTGACCCCGGGAGTGTGTGATGGGACGGTGTGGAGGGAGATTCACTGTGTGTCTGACCCCGACAGTGTGTGATGGGACGGTGTGGAGGGAGATTCACTCTGTGTCTGATCCCGGGAGTGTTTGATGGGACGGTGTGGAGGGAGATTCACTCTGTGTCTCACCCCGTGAGTGTGTGATGGGACGGTGTGGAGGGAGATTCACTCTGTGTCTGACCCCGGGAGTGTGTGATGGGACGGTGTGGAGGGAGATTCACTCTGTGTCTGACCCCGGGAGTGTGTGATGGGATGGTGTGGAGGGAGATTCACTGTGTGTCTGACCCCGGGAGTGTGTGATGGGACGGTGTGGAGGGAGATTCACTCTGTGTCTGACCCCGGGAGTGTGTGATGGGACGGTGTGGAGGGAGATTCACTCTGTGTCTGACCCCGGGAGTGTGTGATGGGACGGTGTGGAGGGAGATTCACTCTGTGTCTGACCCCGGGAGTGTGTGATGGGACGGTGTGGAGGGAGATTCACTCTGTGTCTGACCCCGGGAGTGTGTGATGGGATGGTGTGGAGGGAGATTCACTCTGTGTCTGACCCCGGGAGTGTGTGATGGGACGGTGTGGAGGGAGATTCACTCTGTGTCTGAACCCGGGAGTGTGTGATGGGACGGTGTGGAGGGAGATTCACTCTGTGTCTGACCCCGGGAGTGTGTGATGGGACGGTGTGGAGGGAGCTTCACTCTGTGTCTGACCCCGGATGTGTGTGATGGGACGGTGTGGAGGGAGATTCACTCTGTGTCTGACCCCGGGAGTGTGTGATAGGACGGTGTGGAGGGAGATTCACTCTGTGTCTGACCCCGGGAGTGTGTGATGGGACGTGTGGAGGGAGAGTCTCTCTGTGTCTGACCCCGGGAGTGTGTGATGGGACGGTGTGGAGGGAGATTCACTCTGTGTCTGACCCTGGGAGTGTGTGATGGGACGGTGTGGAGGGAGATTCACTCTGTGTCTGACTCCGGGAGTGTGTGATGGGACGGTGTGGAGGGAGATTCACTCTGTGTCTGACCCTGGGAGTGTGTGATGGGACGGTGTGGAGGGAGATTCACTCTGTGTCTGACCCCGGGAGTGTGTGATGGGACGGTGTGGAGGGAGCTTCACTCTGTGTCTGACCCCGGGAGTGTGTGATGGGACGGTGTGGAGGGAGCTTCACTCTGTGTCTCACCCCGGGAGTGTGTGATGGGACGGTGTGGAGGGAGCTTCACTCTGTGTCTCACCCCGGGAGTGTGTGATGGGACGGTGTGGAGGGAGATTCACTCTGTGTCTGACCCCGGGAGTGTGTGATGGGACGGTGTGGAGGGAGATTCACTCTGTGTCTGACCCCGGGAGTGTGTGATGGGACGGTGTGGAGGGAGATTCACTCTGTGTCTGACCCCGGGAGTGTGTGATGGGACGGTGTGGAGGGAGATTCACTGTGTGTCTGACCCCGACAGTGTGTGATGGGACGGTGTGGAGGGAGATTCACTCTGTGTCTGATCCCGGGAGTGTTTGATGGGACGGTGTGGAGGGAGATTCACTCTGTGTCTCACCCCGTGAGTGTGTGATGGGACGGTGTGGAGGGAGATTCACTCTGTGTCTGACCCCGGGAGTGTGTGATGGGACGGTGTGGAGGGAGATTCACTCTGTGTCTGACCCCGGGAGTGTGTGATGGGATGGTGTGGAGGGAGATTCACTGTGTGTCTGACCCCGGGAGTGTGTGATGGGACGGTGTGGAGGGAGATTCACTCTGTGTCTGACCCCGGGAGTGTGTGATGGGACGGTGTGGAGGGAGATTCACTCTGTGTCTGACCCCGGGAGTGTGTGATGGGACGGTGTGGAGGGAGATTCACTCTGTGTCTGACCCCGGGAGTGTGTGATGGGACGGTGTGGAGGGAGATTCACTCTGTGTCTGACCCCGGGAGTGTGTGATGGGATGGTGTGGAGGGAGATTCACTGTGTGTCTGACCCCGGGAGTGTGTGATGGGACGGTGTGGAGGGAGATTCACTCTGTGTCTGACCCCGGGAGTGTGTGATGGGACGGTGTGGAGGGAGATTCACTCTGTGTCTGACCCCGGGAGTGTGTGATGGGACGGTGTGGAGGGAGATTCACTCTGTGTCTGACCCCGGGAGTGTGTGATGGGACGGTGTGGAGGGAGATTCACTCTGTGTCTGACCCCGGGAGTGTGTGATGGGACGGTGTGGAGGGAGATTCACTCTGTGTCTGACCCCGGGAGTGTGTGATGGGACGGTGTGGAGGGAGATTCACTCTGTGTCTGACTCCGGGAGTGTGTGATGGGACGGTGTGGAGGGAGATTCACTCTGTGTCTGACCCCGGGAGTGTGTGATGGGACGGTATGGAGGGAGATTCACTCTGTGTCTGACCCCGGGAGTGTGTGATGGGACGGTGTGGAGGGAGCTTCACTCTGTGTCTGACCCCGGATGTGTGTGATGGGACGGTGTGGAGGGAGATTCACTCTGTGTCTGACCCCGGGAGTGTGTGATAGGACGGTGTGGAGGGAGATTCACTCTGTGTCTGACCCCGGGAGTGTGTGATGGGACGTGTGGAGGTAGAGTCTCTCTGTGTCTGACCCCGGGAGTGTGTGATGGGACGGTGTGGAGGGAGATTCACTCTGTGTCTGACCCTGGGAGTGTGTGATGGGACGGTGTGCAGGGAGATTCACTCTGTGTCTGACGCCGGGAGTGTGTGATGGGACGGTGTGGAGGGAGATTCACTCTGTCTCTGACCCTGGGAGTGTGTGATGGGACGGTGTGGAGGGAGATTCACTCTGTGTCTGACCCCGGGAGTGTGTGATGGGACGGTGTGGAGGGAGCTTCACTCTGTGTCTCACCCCGGGAGTGTGTGATGGGACGGTGTGGAGGGAGCTTCACTCTGTGTCTCACCCCGGGAGTGTGTGATGGGACGGTGTGGAGGGAGATTCACTCTGTGTCTGACCCCGGGAGTGTGTGATGGGACGGTGTGGAGGGAGATTCACTCTGTGTCTGACCCCGGGAGTGTGTGATGGGACGGTGTGGAGGGAGATTCACTCTGTGTCTGACCCCGGGAGTGTGTGATGGGACGGTGTGGAGGGAGATTCACTGTGTGTCTGACCCCGACAGTGTGTGATGGGACGGTGTGGAGGGAGATTCCCTCTGTGTCTGACCCCGGGAGTGTGTGATGGGATGGTGTGGAGGGAGATTCACTCTGTGTCTGATCCCGGGAGTGTTTGATGGGACGGTGTGGAGGGAGATTCACTCTGTGTCTCACCCCGGGAGTGTGTGATGGGACGGTGTGGAGGGAGATTCACTCTGTGTCTGACCCCGGGAGTGTGTGATGGGATGGTGTGGAGGGAGATTCACTGTGTGTCTGACCCCGGGAGTGTGTGATGGGACGGTGTGGAGGGAGATTCACTCTGTGTCTGACCCCGGGAGTGTGTGATGGGACGGTGTGGAGGGAGATTCACTCTGTGTCTGACCCCGGGAGTGTGTGATGGGACGGTGTGGAGGGAGATTCACTCTGTGTCTGACCCCGGGAGTGTGTGATGGGACGGTGTGGAGGGAGATTCACTCTGTGTCTGACCCCGGGAGTGTGTGATGGGACGGTGTGGAGGGAGATTCACTCTGTGTCTGACCCCGGGAGTGTGTGATGGGACGGTGTGGAGGGAGATTCACTCTGTGTCTGACCCCGGGAGTGTGTGATGGGACGGTGTGGAGGGAGATTCACTCTGTGTCTGACCCCGGGAGTGTGTGATGGGACGGTGTGGAGGGAGATTCACTCTGTGTCTGACCCCGGGAGTGTGTGATGGGACGGTGTGGAGGGAGCTTCACTCTGTGTCTGACCCCGGATGTGTGTGATGGGACGGTGTGGAGGGAGATTCACTCTGTGTCTGACCCCGGGAGTGTGTGATAGGACGGTGTGGAGGGAGATTCACTCTGTGTCTGACCCCGGGAGTGTGTGATGGGACGTGTGGAGGGAGAGTCTCTCTGTGTCTGACCCCGGGAGTGTGTGATGGGACGGTGTGGAGGGAGATTCACTCTGTGTCTGACCCTGGGAGTGTGTGATGGGACGGTGTGGAGGGAGATTCACTCTGTGTCTGACTCCGGGAGTGTGTGATGGGACGGTGTGGAGGGAGATTCACTCTGTGTCTGACCCTGGGAGTGTGTGATGGGACGGTGTGGAGGGAGATTCACTCTGTGTCTGACCCCGGGAGTGTGTGATGGGACGGTGTGGAGGGAGCTTCACTCTGTGTCTCACCCCGGGAGTGTGTGATGGGACGGTGTGGAGGGAGCTTCACTCTGTGTCTCACCCCGGGAGTGTGTGATGGGACGGTGTGGAGGGAGATTCACTCTGTGTCTGACCCCGGGAGTGTGTGATGGGACGGTGTGGAGGGAGATTCACTCTGTGTCTGACCCCGGGAGTGTGTGATGGGACGGTGTGGAGGGAGATTCACTCTGTGTCTGACCCCGGGAGTGTGTGATGGGACGGTGTGGAGGGAGATTCACTCTGTGTCTGACCCCGGGAGTGTGTGATGGGACGGTGTGGAGGGAGATTCACTCTGTGTCTGACCCCGGGAGTGTGTGATGGGACGGTGTGGAGGGAGATTCACTCTGTGTCTGACCCCGGGAGTGTGTGATGGGATGGTGTGGAGGGAGATTCACTCTGTGTCTGACCCCGGGAGTGTGTGATGGGACGGTGTGGAGGGAGATTCACTCTGTGTCTGACCCCGGGAGTGTGTGATGGGACGGTGTGGAGGGAGATTCACTCTGTGTCTGACCCCGGGAGTGTGTGATGGGACGGTGTGGAGGGAGCTTCACTCTGTGTCTGACCCCGGATGTGTGTGATGGGACGGTGTGGAGGGAGATTCACTCTGTGTCTGACCCCGGGAGTGTGTGATAGGACGGTGTGGAGGGAGATTCACTCTGTGTCTGACCCCGGGAGTGTGTGATGGGACGTGTGGAGGGAGAGTCTCTCTGTGTCTGACCCCGGGAGTGTGTGATGGGACGGTGTGGAGGGAGATTCACTCTGTGTCTGACCCTGGGAGTGTGTGATGGGACGGTGTGGAGGGAGATTCACTCTGTGTCTGACTCCGGGAGTGTGTGATGGGACGGTGTGGAGGGAGATTCACTCTGTGTCTGACCCTGGGAGTGTGTGATGGGACGGTGTGGAGGGAGATTCACTCTGTGTCTGACCCCGGGAGTGTGTGATGGGACGGTGTGGAGGGAGCTTCACTCTGTGTCTCACCCCGGGAGTGTGTGATGGGACGGTGTGGAGGGAGCTTCACTCTGTGTCTCACCCCGGGAGTGTGTGATGGGACGGTGTGGAGGGAGATTCACTCTGTGTCTGACCCCGGGAGTGTGTGATGGGACGGTGTGGAGGGAGATTCACTCTGTGTCTGACCCCGGGAGTGTGTGATGGGACGGTGTGGAGGGAGATTCACTCTGTGTCTGACCCCGGGAGTGTGTGATGGGACGGTGTGGAGGGAGATTCACTGTGTGTCTGACCCCGACAGTGTGTGATGGGACGGTGTGGAGGGAGATTCACTCAGTGTCTGACCCCGGGAGTGTCTGATGGGATGGTGTGGAGGGAGATTCACTCTGTGTCTGATCCCGGGAGTGTTTGATGGGACGGTGTGGAGGGAGATTCACTCTGTGTCTCACCCCGGGAGTGTGTGATGGGACGGTGTGGAGGGAGATTCACTCTGTGTCTGACCCCGGGAGTGTGTGATGGGACGGTGTGGAGGGAGATTCACTCTGTGTCTGACCCCGGGAGTGTGTGATGGGATGGTGTGGAGGGAGATTCACTGTGTGTCTGACCCCGGGAGTGTGTGATGGGACGGTGTGGAGGGAGATTCACTCTGTGTCTGACCCCGGGAGTGTGTGATGGGACGGTGTGGAGGGAGATTCACTCTGTGTCTGACCCCGGGAGTGTGTGATGGGACGGTGTGGAGGGAGATTCACTCTGTGTCTGACCCCGGGAGTGTGTGATGGGACGGTGTGGAGGGAGCTTCACTCTGTGTCTGACCCCGGATGTGTGTGATGGGACGGTGTGGAGGGAGATTCACTCTGTGTCTGACCCCGGGAGTGTGTGATAGGACGGTGTGGAGGGAGATTCACTCTGTGTCTGACCCCGGGAGTGTGTGATGGGACGTGTGGAGGGAGAGTCTCTCTGTGTCTGACCCCGGGAGTGTGTGATGGGACGGTGTGGAGGGAGATTCACTCTGTGTCTGACCCTGGGAGTGTGTGATGGGACGGTGTGGAGGGAGATTCACTCTGTGTCTGACTCCGGGAGTGTGTGATGGGACGGTGTGGAGGGAGATTCACTCTGTGTCTGACCCTGGGAGTGTGTGATGGGACGGTGTGGAGGGAGATTCACTCTGTGTCTGACCCCGGGAGTGTGTGATGGGACGGTGTGGAGGGAGCTTCACTCTGTGTCTCACCCCGGGAGTGTGTGATGGGACGGTGTGGAGGGAGCTTCACTCTGTGTCTCACCCCGGGAGTGTGTGATGGGACGGTGTGGAGGGAGATTCACTCTGTGTCTGACCCTGGGAGTGTGTGATGGGACGGTGTGGAGGGAGATTCACTCTGTGTCTGACCCCGGGAGTGTGTGATGGGACGGTGTGGAGGGAGATTCACTCTGTGTCTGACCCCGGGAGTGTGTGATGGGATGGTGTGGAGGGAGATTCACTGTGTGTCTGACCCCGACAGTGTGTGATGGGACGGTGTGGAGGGAGATTCACTCTGTGTCTGACCCCGGGAGTGTGTGATGGGATGGTGTGGAGGGAGATTCACTCTGTGTCTGATCCCGGGAGTGTTTGATGGGACGGTGTGGAGGGAGATTCACTCTGTGTCTCACCCCGGGAGTGTGTGATGGGACGGTGTGGAGGGAGATTCACTCTGTGTCTGACCCCGGGAGTGTGTGATGGGGCGGTGTGGAGGGAGATTCACTCTGTGTCTGACCCCGGGAGTGTGTGATGGGACGGTGTGGAGGGAGATCCACTCTGTGTCTGACCCCGGGAGTGTGTGATGGGACGGTGTGGAGGGAGATTCACTCTGTGTCTGACCCCGGGAGTGTGTGATGGGACGGTGTGGAGGGAGATTCACTCTGTGTCTGACCCCGGGAGTGTGTGATGGGACGGTGTGGAGGGAGATTCACTCTGTGTCTGACCCCGGGAGTGTGTGATGGGATGGTGTGGAGGGAGATTCACTGTGTGTCTGACCCCGGGAGTGTGTGATGGGACGGTGTGGAGGGAGATTCACTCTGTGTCTGACCCCGGGAGTGTGTGATGGGACGGTGTGGAGGGAGATTCACTCTGTGTCTGACCCCGGGAGTGTGTGATGGGACGGTGTGGAGGGAGATTCACTCTGTGTCTGACCCCGGGAGTGTGTGATGGGACGGTGTGGAGGGAGCTTCACTCTGTGTCTCACCCCGGGAGTGTGTGATGGGACGGTGTGGAGGGAGCTTCACTCTGTGTCTCACCCCGGGAGTGTGTGATGGGACGGTGTGGAGGGAGATTCACTCTGTGTCTGACCCTGGGAGTGTGTGATGGGACGGTGTGGAGGGAGATTCACTCTGTGTCTGACCCCGGGAGTGTGTGATGGGACGGTGTGGAGGGAGATTCACTCTGTGTCTGACCCCGGGAGTGTGTGATGGGACGGTGTGGAGGGAGATTCACTGTGTGTCTGACCCCGACAGTGTGTGATGGGACGGTGTGGAGGGAGATTCACTCTGTGTCTGACCCCGGGAGTGTGTGATGGGATGGTGTGGAGGGAGATTCACTCTGTGTCTGATCCCGGGAGTGTTTGATGGGACGGTGTGGAGGGAGATTCACTCTGTGTCTCACCCCGGGAGTGTGTGATGGGACGGTGTGGAGGGAGATTCACTCTGTGTCTGACCCCGGGAGTGTGTGATGGGGCGGTGTGGAGGGAGATTCACTCTGTGTCTGACCCCGGGAGTGTGTGATGGGACGGTGTGGAGGGAGATTCACTCTGTGTCTGACCCCGGGAGTGTGTGATGGGACGGTGTGGAGGGAGATTCACTCTGTGTCTGACCCCGGGAGTGTGTGATGGGACGGTGTGGAGGGAGATTCACTCTGTGTCTGACCCCGGGAGTGTGTGATGGGACGGTGTGGAGGGAGATTCACTCTGTGTCTGACCCCGGGAGTGTGTGATGGGATGGTGTGGAGGGAGATTCACTGTGTGTCTGACCCCGGGAGTGTGTGATGGGACGGTGTGGAGGGAGATTCACTCTGTGTCTGACCCCGGGAGTGTGTGATGGGACGGTGTGGAGGGAGATTCACTCTGTGTCTGACCCCGGGAGTGTGTGATGGGACGGTGTGGAGGGAGATTCACTCTGTGTCTGACCCCGGGAGTGTGTGATGGGACGGTGTGGAGGGAGATTCACTCTGTGTCTGACCCCGGGAGTGTGTGATGGGACGGTGTGGAGGGAGATTCACTCTGTGTCTGACCCCGGGAGTGTGTGATGGGATGGTGTGGAGGGAGATTCACTCTGTGTCTGACCCCGGGAGTGTGTGATGGGACGGTGTGGAGGGAGATTCACTCTGTGTCTGACCCCGGGAGTGTGTGATGGGACGGTGTGGAGGGAGATTCACTCTGTGTCTGACCCCGGGAGTGTGTGATGGGACGGTGTGGAGGGAGCTTCACTCTGTGTCTGACCCCGGATGTGTGTGATGGGACGGTGTGGAGGGAGATTCACTCTGTGTCTGACCCCGGGAGTGTGTGATAGGACGGTGTGGAGGGAGATTCACTCTGTGTCTGACCCCGGGAGTGTGTGATGGGACGTGTGGAGGTAGATTCTCTCTGTGTCTGACCCCGGGAGTGTGTGATGGGACGGTGTGGAGGGAGATTCACTCTGTGTCTGACCCTGGGAGTGTGTGATGGGACGGTGTGCAGGGAGATTCACTCTGTGTCTGACTCCGGGAGTGTGTGATGGGACGGTGTGGAGGGAGATTCACTCTGTGTCTGACCCTGGGAGTGTGTGATGGGACGGTGTGGAGGGAGATTCACTCTGTGTCTGACCCCGGGAGTGTGTGATGGGACGGTGTGGAGGGAGCTTCACTCTGTGTCTCACCCCGGGAGTGTGTGATGGGACGGTGTGGAGGGAGCTTCACTCTGTGTCTCACCCCGGGAGTGTGTGATGGGACGGTGTGGAGGGAGATTCACTCTGTGTCTGACCCCGGGAGTGTGTGATGGGACGGTGTGGAGGGAGATTCACTCTGTGTCTGACCCCGGGAGTGTGTGATGGGACGGTGTGGAGGGAGCTTCACTCTGTGTCTCACCCCGGGAGTGTGTGATGGGACGGTGTGGAGGGAGCTTCACTCTGTGTCTCACCCCGGGAGTGTGTGATGGGACGGTGTGGAGGGAGATTCACTCTGTGTCTGACCCCGGGAGTGTGTGATGGGACGGTGTGGAGGGAGATTCACTCTGTGTCTGACCCCGGGAGTGTGTGATGGGACGGTGTGGAGGGAGATTCACTCTGTGTCTGACCCCGGGAGTGTGTGATGGGACGGTGTGGAGGGAGATTCACTGTGTGTCTGACCCCGACAGTGTGTGATGGGACGGTGTGGAGGGAGATTCACTCTGTGTCTGACCCCGGGAGTGTGTGATGGGATGGTGTGGAAGGAGATTCACTCTGTGTCTGATCCCGGGAGTGTTTGATGGGACGGTGTGGAGGGAGATTCACTCTGTGTCTCACCCCGGGAGTGTGTGATGGGACGGTGTGGAGGGAGATTCACTCTGTGTCTGACCCCGGGAGTGTGTGATGGGACGGTGTGGAGGGAGATTCACTGTGTGTCTGACCCCGGGAGTGTGTGATGGGACGGTGTGGAGGGAGATTCACTCTGTGTCTGACCCCGGGAGTGTGTGATGGGACGGTGTGGAGGGAGATTCACTCTGTGTCTGACCCCGGGAGTGTGTGATGGGACGGTGTGGAGGGAGATTCACTCTGTGTCTGACCCCGGGAGTGTGTGATGGGACGGTGTGGAGGGAGATTCACTCTGTGTCTGACCCCGGGAGTGTGTGATGGGACGGTGTGGAGGGAGATTCACTCTGTGTCTGACCCCGGGAGTGTGTGATGGGACGGTGTGGAGGGAGATTCACTCTGTGTCTGACCCCGGGAGTGTGTGATGGGACGGTGTGGAGGGAGATTCACTCTGTGTCTGACCCCGGGAGTGTGTGATGGGACGGTGTGGAGGGAGATTCACTCTGTGTCTGACCCCGGGAGTGTGTGATGGGACGGTGTGGAGGGAGCTTCACTCTGTGTCTGACCCCGGATGTGTGTGATGGGACGGTGTGGAGGGAGATTCACTCTGTGTCTGACCCCGGGAGTGTGTGATAGGACGGTGTGGAGGGAGATTCACTCTGTGTCTGACCCCGGGAGTGTGTGATGGGACGTGTGGAGGGAGAGTCTCTCTGTGTCTGACCCCGGGAGTGTGTGATGGGACGGTGTGGAGGGAGATTCACTCTGTGTCTGACCCTGGGAGTGTGTGATGGGACGGTGTGGAGGGAGATTCACTCTGTGTCTGACTCCGGGAGTGTGTGATGGGACGGTGTGGAGGGAGATTCACTCTGTGTCTGACCCTGGGAGTGTGTGATGGGACGGTGTGGAGGGAGATTCACTCTGTGTCTGACCCCGGGAGTGTGTGATGGGACGGTGTGGAGGGAGCTTCACTCTGTGTCTCACCCCGGGAGTGTGTGATGGGACGGTGTGGAGGGAGCTTCACTCTGTGTCTCACCCCGGGAGTGTGTGATGGGACGGTGTGGAGGGAGATTCACTCTGTGTCTGACCCCGGGAGTGTGTGATGCGACGGTGTGGAGGGAGATTCACTCTGTGTCTGACCCCGGGAGTGTGTGATGGGACGGTGTGGAGGGAGATTCACTCTGTGTCTGACCCCGGGAGTGTGTGATGGGACGGTGTGGAGGGAGATTCACTCTGTGTCTGACCCCGGGAGTGTGTGATGGGACGGTGTGGAGGGAGATTCACTCTGTGTCTGACCCCGGGAGTGTGTGATGGGACGGTGTGGAGGGAGATTCACTCTGTGTCTGACCCCGGGAGTGTGTGATGGGACGGTGTGGAGGGAGATTCACTCTGTGTCTGACCCCGGGAGTGTGTGATGGGACGGTGTGGAGGGAGATTCACTCTGTGTCTGACCCCGGGAGTGTGTGATGGGACGGTGTGGAGGGAGATTCACTCTGTGTCTGACCCCGGGAGTGTGTGATGGGACGGTGTGGAGGGAGCTTCACTCTGTGTCTGACCCCGGATGTGTGTGATGGGACGGTGTGGAGGGAGATTCACTCTGTGTCTGACCCCGGGAGTGTGTGATAGGACGGTGTGGAGGGAGATTCACTCTGTGTCTGACCCCGGGAGTGTGTGATGGGACGTGTGGAGGGAGAGTCTCTCTGTGTCTGACCCCGGGAGTGTGTGATGGGACGGTGTGGAGGGAGATTCACTCTGTGTCTGTTACCCTGGGAGTGTGTGATGGGACGGTGTGGAGGGAGATTCACTCTGTGTCTGACTCCGGGAGTGTGTGATGGGACGGTGTGGAGGGAGATTCACTCTGTGTCTGTCCCTGGGAGTGTGTGATGGGACGGTGTGGAGGGAGATTCACTCTGTGTCTGACCCCGGGAGTGTGTGATGGGACGGTGTGGAGGGAGCTTCACTCTGTGTCTCACCCCGGGAGTGTGTGATGGGACGGTGTGGAGGGAGCTTCACTCTGTGTCTCACCCCGGGAGTGTGTGATGGGACGGTGTGGAGGGAGATTCACTCTGTGTCTGACCCCGGGAGTGTGTGATGGGACGGTGTGGAGGGAGATTCACTCTGTGTCTGACCCCGGGAGTGTGTGATGGGACGGTGTGGAGGGAGATTCACTCTGTGTCTGACCCCGGGAGTGTGTGATGGGACGGTGTGGAGGGAGATTCACTGTGTGTCTGACCCCGACAGTGTGTGATGGGACGGTGTGGAGGGAGATTCACTCTGTGTCTGACCCCGGGAGTGTGTGATGGGATGGTGTGGAGGGAGATTCACTCTGTGTCTGATCCCGGGAGTGTTTGATGTGACGGTGTGGAGGGAGATTCACTCTGTGTCTCACCCCGGGAGTGTGTGATGGGACGGTGTGGAGGGAGATTCACTCTGTGTCTGACCCCGGGAGTGTGTGATGGGACGGTGTGGAGGGAGATTCACTCTGTGTCTGACCCCGGGAGTGTGTGATGGGATGGTGTGGAGGGAGATTCACTGTGTGTCTGACCCCGGGAGTGTGTGATGGGACGGTGTGGAGGGAGATTCACTCTGTGTCTGACCCCGGGAGTGTGTGATGGGACGGTGTGGAGGGAGATTCACTCTGTGTCTGACCCCGGGAGTGTGTGATGGGACGGTGTGGAGGGAGATTCACTCTGTGTCTGACCCCGGGAGTGTGTGATGGGACGGTGTGGAGGGAGCTTCACTCTGTGTCTGACCCCGGATGTGTGTGATGGGACGGTGTGGAGGGAGATTCACTCTGTGTCTGACCCCGGGAGTGTGTGATAGGACGGTGTGGAGGGAGATTCACTCTGTGTCTGACCCCGGGAGTGTGTGATGGGACGTGTGGAGGGAGAGTCTCTCTGTGTCTGACCCCGGGAGTGTGTGATGGGACGGTGTGGAGGGAGATTCACTCTGTGTCTGACCCTGGGAGTGTGTGATGGGACGGTGTGGAGGGAGATTCACTCTGTGTCTGACTCCGGGAGTGTGTGATGGGACGGTGTGGAGGGAGATTCACTCTGTGTCTGACCCTGGGAGTGTGTGATGGGACGGTGTGGAGGGAGATTCACTCTGTGTCTGACCCCGGGAGTGTGTGATGGGACGGTGTGGAGGGAGCTTCACTCTGTGTCTCACCCCGGGAGTGTGTGATGGGACGGTGTGGAGGGAGCTTCACTCTGTGTCTCACCCCGGGAGTGTGTGATGGGACGGTGTGGAGGGAGATTCACTCTGTGTCTGACCCCGGGAGTGTGTGATGGGACGGTGTGGAGGGAGATTCACTCTGTGTCTGACCCCGGGAGTGTGTGATGGGACGGTGTGGAGGGAGATTCACTCTGTGTCTGACCCCGGGAGTGTGTGATGGGACGGTGTGGAGGGAGATTCACTGTGTGTCTGACCCCGACAGTGTGTGATGGGACGGTGTGGAGGGAGATTCACTCTGTGTCTGACCCCGGGAGTGTGTGATGGGATGGTCTGGAGGGAGATTCACTCTGTGTCTGATCCCGGGAGTGTTTGATGGGACGGTGTGGAGGGAGATTCACTCTGTGTCTCACCCCGGGAGTGTGTGATGGGACGGTGTGGAGGGAGATTCACTCTGTGTCTGACCCCGGGAGTGTGTGATGGGGCGGTGTGGAGGGAGTTTCACTCTGTGTCTGACCCCGGGAGTGTGTGATGGGACGGTGTGGAGGGAGATTCACTCTGTGTCTGACCCCGGGAGTGTGTGATGGGACGGTGTGGAGGGAGATTCACTCTGTGTCTGACCCCGGGAGTGTGTGATGGGACGGTGTGGAGGGAGATTCACTCTGTGTCTGACCCCGGGAGTGTGTGATGGGACGGTGTGGAGGGAGATTCACTCTGTGTCTGACCCCGGGAATGTGTGATGGGACGGTGTGGAGGGAGATTCACTCTGTGTCTGACCCCGGGAGTGTGTGATGGGACGGTGTGGAGGGAGCTTCACTCTGTGTCTGACCCCGGATGTGTGTGATGGGACGGTGTGGAGGGAGATTCACTCTGTGTCTGACCCCGGGAGTGTGTGATAGGACGGTGTGGAGGGAGATTCACTCTGTGTCTGACCCCGGGAGTGTGTGATGGGACGTGTGGAGGGAGAGTCTCTCTGTGTCTGACCCCGGGAGTGTGTGATGGGACGGTGTGGAGGGAGATTCACTCTGTGTCTGACCCTGGGAGTGTGTGATGGGACGGTGTGGAGGGAGATTCACTCTGTGTCTGACTCCGGGAGTGTGTGATGGGACGGTGTGGAGGGAGATTCACTCTGTGTCTGACCCTGGGAGTGTGTGATGGGACGGTGTGGAGGGAGATTCACTCTGTGTCTGACCCCGGGAGTGTGTGATGGGACGGTGTGGAGGGAGCTTCACTCTGTGTCTGACCCCGGGAGTGTGTGATGGGACGGTGTGGAGGGAGATTCACTCTGTGTCTGACCCCGGGAGTGTGTGATGGGATGGTGTGGAGGGAGATTCACTGTGTGTCTGACCCCGGGAGTGTGTGATGGGACGGTGTGGAGGGAGATTCACTCTGTGTCTGACCCCGGGAGTGTGTGATGGGACGGTGTGGAGGGAGATTCACTCTGTGTCTGACCCCGGGAGTGTGTGATGAGACGGTGTGGAGGGAGATTCACTCTGTGTCTGACCCCGGGAGTGTGTGATGGGACGGTGTGGAGGGAGATTCACTCTGTGTCTGACCCCGGGAGTGTGTGATGGGACGGTGTGGAGGGAGATTCACTCTGTGTCTGAACCCGGGAGTGTGTGATGGGACGGTGTGGAGGGAGATTCACTGTGTGTCTGACCCCGGGAGTGTGTGATGGGACGGTGTGGAGGGAGATTCACTCTGTGTCTGACCCCGGGAGTGTGTGATGGGACGATGTGGAGGGAGTTTCACTCTGTGTCTGACCCCGGGAGTGTGTGATGGGACGGTGTGGAGGGAGATTCACTCTGTGTCTGACCCCGGGAGTGTTTGATGGGACGGTGTAGAGGGAGATTCACTCTGTGTCAGACCCCGGGAGTGTGTGATGGGACGGTGTGGAGGGAGATTCACTCTGTGTCTGACCCCGGGAGTGTGAGATGGGACGGTGTGAAGGGAGATTCACTCTGTGTCTGACCCCGGGAGTGTGAGATGGGACGGTGTGAAGGGAGATTCACTCTGTGTCTGACCCCGGGAGTGTGTGCTGGGTCGGTGTAGAGGGAGCTTCACTCTGTGTCTGATGCTGGGGGATTTTGGACACGGCTGTGAATGCTCTATTTCAGAAGGGCTGTAAGAACAGGTACATGCTGGCTCGTGATGGGAACGTTACTGGACTGAGCTGCTGGAGACAGGATTGCTCTACGTTTGAAAGGCATGTGCCGATAAACACAGAACAGGACATTGCAGCACAGTGGAGAGGTCTCGGCCTACCACATCTGGCTTACATTTTAACCCACTCCAATATGAATCTAATTTCCATATCCGATGTGGCCCATTTTCCTGCTAAGTTAGCTTGAACCCTCCCCATCAGATCTGGCGGACCTGCCCACAAGGACACTGAATCCCTTGGGGTCATTTTCTCTGTCATCTGTTTGCTTTTCTTAAATGGCCCTCATCTATCTGCCTCTACCAGCACCTTTAGCAGGGCGTTCTGTGCGCCTACCCACTCTCGGTGTACATAACCTACCTCAGGCATCCCCCCTACGATCACCTGTATTGTTGATGTGGAGATACAGGTGGGTGACAGGCCCCACTGGCCCTCTGCCCTTCCGACCAATCAGGCCATTAGACCAGAATTAGAACCTGCCATACCATTTCATCATGGCTGATCCAATGTTCCCCTCAGCCTCCTGCCTTCTCCCCGTTTCCCTTCATGCCCTGACCAATCAAGAATCTATCAAAATAGATTTATTGAGTATGCCACAACAAAACGAATCTCAGGGTCGTAAATGGTGACAACTTTGATGATAAATTTACTCTGAACCATATAAACAAGAGGGTTCAGAGGAGGTTCACTAGAAAGATTCCAGGATTGAATGGCTCGTCACGTGAAGAGCGTTTGATGTTTCTGGGGCTGTATTCGCTCGAGTTCAGGAGAATGGATGTTGACCTCATTGAAACCTATCGAATGGTGAAAGGCCTTGATAGAGTGGATATGGAGAGGATGCTCCCTCTGATGGGAGAGTCTACAACCAGAGGGGACATCTCATGGTAAGAGACCAGAAGATATAGGAATGGAATTAGGCCATACAGCCCATTGAGTCTGCTGCACTATTCCTTAAAGGCTAATTTACTATCCCTCTCTACCCCATTCTCATGCCTTTTCCCTGTAAACTGTGTTACACTCACAGATCATGAACCTATCAACCTCTGCTTTAGATGCCCAATGACTTGACCTCCACATATTCACTACCCTTTAGCAAGAAATTCCTCCCCGCCTCTATTCTAAAGAAGTTCAACCCAGTTACGTGTGAGGTGGTTCATTTTGGGAGGTCAAATATGCTGGAAGAATATAGTATTAATGGTAAGACTCTTGGCAGTGTGGAGGATCAGAGGGAGCTTGGGGACAAGTCCATAGGACACTCAAAGCTGCTGTGCAACTTGACTCTGTGGTTAAGAAGGCAAACGGTGCATTGGCCTTCATCAATCATGGAATTGAATTTAGGAGCCGAGAGGTAATGTTGCAGCTATATAGGACCCTGGTCAGACCCCACTTGGAGTACTGTGCTCAGTTCTGGTTGCCTCACTACAGGAAGGATGTGGAAACCATAGAAAGGGTGCAGAGGACATTTACAAGGATGTTGCCTGGATTGGGGAGCATGCCTTATGAGAATAGGTTGAGTGAACTCGGCCTTTTCTCCTTGGTGTGACAGAGGATGAGGGGTGACCTGATAGAGGTGTGTGTAAGATGATGAGAGGCATTGATCGGCTGGAATGGCTAGCATGAGAGGGCACAGGTTTAAGGTGTTGGGAAGTAGATACAGATGAGATGTCAGGGGTAAGATCTTTTACTCAGAGGGTGGTGAGTGCATGGAATGGGCTGCCGGCAACGGTGGTGGAGGCGGATACGATAGGGTCTTTTAAGAGACTCCTGGATAGGTACGTGGAGTTTAGAAAAATAGAGGCTATGGGTAATCCCTAGGTAATTTCTGAGGTAAGGACGTGTTCAGCACAGCATTGTGGGCTGAAGGGCCTGTATCGAGCTGTAGGTTTTCTGTGTTTCTACGGGGATGTCCTGGTGTTCTGAGGTTCAAGGTGAGATGGGAAAGGCTCAAAGGGGCCCTGAGGGGCAATTTTCCAGACACAGTGAGGTGGCTTTTCTGGGCCGAGCTGCTGGAGGAAGTGGTTGAGATAAAAACACATCCTTCACGAGGGCACTTCCAGGACTGGAAGGGCTGGAAAGTGTGAGATTGCTTTCACTGGGAAACCCGGCAATATTTCATTCGGAGTTTGAGGATGTTTGGTTTGTCACTTAAAACACTCGAAAGCTTCCACAGATGTACCACGGAGAGCATTCTGACCGTCCGTTACGGCGGGGGGGGGGGGGGGGTGCAACTGTACAAGATGGAAGTAAGTAGCAGAAACTCGTAAAATTAGTCAGCTCCTTCATGGGTACTGGTCACACTCAGTGATTGAGGAACAGCTTCCTTCCCTCTGCCATCTGACTTCGAACCCGCAAGCTTAATTTAAATCCTGTTTTCTCGCACTGCTCATTTAACTGTTTAATACACACAAGTATAATTACTGCAATTCAGTTGTTATTCTATATTTATTATTGTACTCCTGCTGCAAAGTTAACAAATTTCACATCGTACGCCTCCAATATCAAACCTGACTCTGGTGCGTGTCGAGATTACAGGACTTCAGAACGTATCGCTTGTTCTTGCAGCCATCTACCTAATGCCAAGCCGGCAAGAGACACTTCTTGTGCAAGCGTTTCACTGCCCTTGGGTCATTTCAGAAGTATCATTTAGCAGTTAGCACTGAGCTATTCGAGAGCCAGCTCATTCCTCGCCGCTGCCCCTGAGCAGTCTGTACGTTCTCCCCGTGACCACGTGGGTTTCCTCCGGGTGCTCCGGTTTCCTCCCACGGTCTGAAAACGTAAGGGTCAGCAGGTCGATGGCTGTTATTGTGTGGGCCAGAAGGGCACGTTGCCGCCTTCTATCTCGAAATAAAATCAAACTAACTCGACAGTGAAGACATTCACTGTGAATCCTTTGATGATGGGTGGCGTTCAATGAATCCAGGGGCGGCCCAACATGCCATGTGCCAACAAAATCCCTGTGCGTGCCAGGGTGGGCACACTTGCCACAGGGTCAGCACCCCTGGGGTGGAAGCAACAAGGAAATCCGGAGCATCTGACACACAAATGATGGAGGACCTCTCCGGGCCAGGCAGGCAGCAAGAGTAAACCGTCGAGGGGGAAGGGAGAAGACATGTTGATGGGGGGGGGGGACAAGCTGGAAGGTGATGGGTGAAGCCAGGAGAAAGGGCAAAGGGCTGGAGAGGAGAGCGGACCATGGGAGAAAGGGAAGGAGGAGGAACCCAGGGGATAGTGATGGGTGGGGGAGAAGACATGTTGATGGGGGGGGGGGGACAAGCTGGAAGGTGATGGGTGAAGCCAGGAGGAAGGGCAAAGGGCTGGAGAGGAGAGCGGACCATGGGAGAAAGGGAAGGAGGAGGAACCCAGGGGATAGTGATGGGTGGGTGAGAAGAGGTTAGAGGCCAGAGTGGGGAATAAAGGAGGAGAGAAAGGGGAGGGATTTTTTACTACCAGAAGAAGAAATGGGTAGTCATTGCACCAGGCTGGAGGCTGCCCAGGTGGAGTACAAAGTGTCGTTCCTCCACCCTGAGGGTGTGGGCCAACGTGTCAGATTGGGAATGGGAATGGGAACTGGAGACAAGACGTTCAGCCAGCAGGAAACTCAGCTTGCGGTGAATGGTGCGGACGTGCTCGGCCGAGCAGTCCCCCAGATGAAGGCATGACAAGTTTGTGGATGTAGGTGGGAAGGGACTGAACCGAGAGGGATGAAATGGAGGACAGTCCACTTTGTGGATCTTTGCTAGGAGGTAGAAGTGATCGGTAAGGGGAGTATGAGTTTGGTGGCGGTGGATGGTAGTTCAGCAGAACAGCTGAGGGCGGTGGTGGTGTTGGAGACAGTTTGCTGATGGACTGGAGTGGGGTCCTCAATGGGGGAGGTGTGGGGAGGTGTCTGACAGCTGCCGCCTGGCCCCCCCTCTTCTCTGCGGGACTGGAGAGGGAGAGGGCCTCGAGGGGGAGAGAGGAGTGTTGAGGTTGAGGTGAACAGATCCAGGGCGGGCAGGGAACCCAGCATTTAGTGTGTGTGGTGGGGGGGGGGGGGACTTGGATCTCCAGTATCTGCAGATTGAGACCTTGTCCAAGAAGAGGGGCTGGTCTGAAGGCAGGAGGAGGGGATGGGGTGTGGAATTGCTGCCCAAGGACCCGGGGACAGGGGTGAGAGAGGAAGAGCCCGGTGTCGGGCGGGCATGGAGCTTTGATCACAAGGGTGTTGAGATGGAAGCAGGGGAGTGAGGGTGAGAGGGACAGAAGGCAGGGGAGTGAGGGTGAGAGGAACGGGGGAGAAGGCAGGGGAGTGAGGGTGCGAGGGACGGGGGAGAAGGCAGGGGAGTGAGGGTGCGAGGGACAGGGGAGAAGGCAGGGGAGTGAGGGTGAGAGGGAGAGGGGGAGAAGGCAGGGGAGTGAGGGTGAGAGGGATGGGGGAGAAGGCAGGGGAGAGGGTGAGAGGGAGAGGGGGAGAAGGCAGGGGAGTGAGGGTGAGAGGGATGGGGGAGAAGGCAGGGGAGTGAGGGTGAGAGGGATGGGGGAGAAGGCAGGGGAGTGAGGGTGAGAGGGACAGAAGGCAGGGGAGTGAGGGTGAGAGGGACAGGGGAGAAGGCAGGGGAGTGAGGGTGAGAGGGAGAGGGGGAGAAGGCAGGGGAGTGAGGGTGAGAGGGAGAGGGGGAGAAGGCAGGGGAGTGAGGGTGAGAGGGACAGGGGAGAAGGCAGGGGAGTGAGGGTGAGAGGGAGAGGGGGAGAAGGCAGGGGAGTGAGGGTGAGAGGGAGAGGGGGAGAAGGCAGGGGAGTGAGGGTGAGAGGGAGAGGGGGAGAAGGCAGGGGAGTGAGGGTGAGAGGGAGAGGGGGAGAAGGCAGGGGAGTGAGGGTGAGAGGGATGGGGGAGAAGGCAGGGGAGTGAGGGTGAGAGGGAGAGGGGGAGAAGGCAGGGGAGTGAGGGTGAGAGGGATGGGGGAGAAGCCAGGGGAGTGAGGGTGAGAGGAACGGGGGAGAAGGCAGGGGAGTGAGGGTGAGAGGGACAGAAGGCAGGGGAGTGAGGGTGAGAGGGACAGGGGGAGAAGGCCGGGGAGTGAGGGTGAGAGGGACAGAAGGCAGGGGAATGAAGGTGAGAGGGACAGGGGGAGAAGGCAGGGGAGTGAGGGTGAGAGGGACAGAAGGCAGGTGAGTGAGGGTGAGAGGGACAGGGGGAGAAGGCAGGGGAGTGAGGGTGAGAGGGGGAGAAGGCAGGGGAGTGAGGGTGAGAGGGGGAGAAGGCAGGGGAGTGAGGGTGAGAGGGACAGGGGGAGAAGGCAGGGGAGTGAGGGTGAGAGGGACAGAAGGCAGGGGAGTGAGGGTGAGAGGGACAGGGGGAGAAGGCAGGGGAGTGAGGGTGAGAGGGACAGGGGGAGAAGGCAGGGGAGTGAGGGTGAGAGGGGGAGAAGGCAGGGGAGTGAGGGTGAGAGGGACAGAAGGCAGGGGAGTGAGGGTGAGAGGGACAGAAGGCAGGGGAGTGAGGGTGAGAGGGTCAGGGGGAGATGGCAGGGGAGTGAGGGTGAGAGGGACAGGGAGAGAAGGCTGGGGAGTGAGGGTGAGAGGAACGGGGGAGAAGGCAGGGGAGTGAGGGTGAGAGGGACGGGGGAGAAGGCAGGGGAGTGAGGGTGAGAGGGACAGAAGGCAGGGGAATGAAGGTGAGAGGGACAGGGGGAGAAGGCAGGGGAGTGAGGGTGAGAGGGACAGAAGGCAGGGGAGTGAGGGTGAGAGGGACAGAAGGCAGGGGAGTGAGGGTGAGAGGGACAGGGCGAGAAGGCAGGGGAATGAAGGTGAGAGGGACAGGAGGCAGGGGAGTGAGGGTGAGAGGGGGAGAAGGCAGGGGAGTGAGGGTGAGAGGGACAGAAGGCAGGGGAGTGAGGGTGAGAGGGACAGGGGAGAAGGCAGGGGAGTGAGGGTGAGAGGGACAGGGGGAGAAGGCAGGGGAGTGAGGGTGAGAGGGTCAGGGGGAGATGGCAGGGGAGTGAGGGTGAGAGGGACAGAAGGCAGGGGAGTGAGGGTGAGAGGGACAGGGAGAGAAGTCTGGGGAGTGAGGGTGAGAGGAACGGGGGAGAAGGCAGGGGAGTGAGGGTGAGAGGGACGGGGGAGAAGGCAGGGGAGTGAGGGTGAGAGGGACGGGGGAGAAGGCAGGGGAGTGAGGGTGAGAGGGACGGGGAGAAGGCAGGGGAGTGAGGGTGAGAGGGAGAGGGGGAGAAGGCAGGGGAGTGAGGGTGAGAGGGATGGGGGAGAAGGCAGGGGAGTGAGGGTGAGAGGAACGGGGGAGAAGGCAGGGGAGTGAGGGTGAGAGGGTCAGGGGGAGATGGCAGGGGAGTGAGGGTGAGAGGGACAGAAGGCAGGTGAGTGAGGGTGCGAGGGACGGGGGAGAAGGCAGGGGAGTGAGGGTGCGAGGGACGGGGAGAAGGCAGGGGAGTGAGGGTGAGAGGAACGGGGGAGAGGGCAGGGGAGTGAGGGTGAGAGGGACAGAAGGCAGGGGAGTGAGGGTGAGAGGGACAGGGGGAGAAGGCAGGGGAGTGAGGGTGAGAGGGACAGGGGGAGAAGGCAGGGGAGTGAGGGTGAGGGGGACAGAAGGCAGGGGAATGAAGGTGAGAGGGACAGGGGGAGAAGGCAGGGGAATGAAGGTGAGAGGGACAGGAGTCAGGGGAGTGAGGGTGAGAGGGGGAGAAGGCAGGGGAGTGAGGGTGAGAGGGACAGAAGGCAGGGGAGTGAGGGTGAGAGGGACAGGGGAGAAGGCAGGGGAGTGAGGGTGAGAGGGACAGGGGGAGAAGGCAGGGGAGTGAGGGTGAGAGGGACAGAAGGCAGGGGAGTGAGGGTGAGAGGGACAGGGAGAGAAGGCTGGGGAGTGAGGGTGAGAGGGACGGGGGAGAAGGCAGGGGAGTGAGGGTGAGAGGGATGGGGGAGAAGGCAGGGGAGTGAGGGTGAGAGGGAGAGGGGGAGAAGGCAGGGGAGTGAGGGTGAGAGGGATGGGGGAGAAGGCAGGGGAGTGAGGGTGAGAGGAACGGGGGAGAAGGCAGGGGAGTGAGGGTGAGAGGGACAGAAGGCAGGGGAGTGAGGGTGAGAGGGACAGAAGGCAGGGGAGTGAGGGTGAGAGGGAGAGGGGGAGAAGGCAGGGGAGTGAGGGTGAGAGGGATGGGGGAGAAGGCAGGGGAGTGAGGGTGAGAGGAACGGGGGAGAAGGCAGGGGAGTGAGGGTGCGAGGGACGGGGAGAAGGCAGGGGAGTGAGGGTGAGAGGAATGGGGGAGAGGGCAGGGGAGTGAGGGTGAGAGGGACAGAAGGCAGGGGAGTGAGGGTGAGAGGGACAGGGGGAGAAGGCAGGGGAGTGAGGGTGAGAGGGACAGGGGGAGAAGGCAGGGGAGTGAGGGTGAGGGGGACAGAAGGCAGGGGAATGAAGGTGAGAGGGACAGGGGGAGAAGGCAGGGGAATGAAGGTGAGAGGGACAGGAGTCAGGGGAGTGAGGGTGAGAGGGACAGAAGGCAGGGGAGTGAGGGTGAGAGGGACAGGGGAGAAGGCAGGGGAGTGAGGGTGAGAGGGACAGGGGGAGAAGGCAGGGGAGTGAGGGTGAGAGGGACAGAAGGCAGGGGAGTGAGGGTGAGAGGGACAGGGAGAGAAGGCTGGGGAGTGAGGGTGAGAGGGACGGGGAGAAGGCAGGGGAGTGAGGGTGAGAGGGATGGGGGAGAAGGCAGGGGAGTGAGGGTGAGAGGGAGAGGGGGAGAAGGCAGGGGAGTGAGGGTGAGAGGGATGGGGGAGAAGGCAGGGGAGTGAGGGTGAGAGGAACGGGGGAGAAGGCAGGGGAGTGAGGGTGAGAGGGACAGAAGGCAGGGGAGTGAGGGTGAGAGGGACAGAAGGCAGGGGAGTGAGGGTGAGAGGGACAGGGGGAGAAGGCAGGGGAGTGAGGGTGAGAGGGACAGAAGGCAGGGGAGTGAGGGTGAGAGGGACAGGGGGAGAAGGCAGGGGAGTGAGGGTGAGAGGGACAGGGGGAGAAGGCAGGGGAGTGAGGGTGAGAGGAACGGGGGAGAAGGCAGGGGAGTGAGGGTGAGAGGGACAGAAGGCAGGGGAGTGAGGGTGAGAGGGACAGAAGGCAGGGGAGTGAGGGTGAGAGGGTCAGGGGGAGAAGGCAGGGGAGTGAGGGTGAGAGGGGGAGAAGGCAGGGGAGTGAGGGTGAGAGGGACAGAAGGCAGGGGAGTGAGGGTGAGAGGGACAGGGAGAGAAGGCTGGGGAGTGAGGGTGAGAGGAACGGGGGAGAAGGCAGGGGAGTGAGGGTGAGAGGGACGGGGGAGAAGGCAGGGGAGTGAGGGTGAGAGGGACAGAAGGCAGGGGAGTGAGGGTGAGAGGGACAGGGGGAGAAGGCAGGGGAGTGAGGGTGAGAGGGACAGAAGGCAGGGGAGTGAGGGTGAGGGAGAGGGGGAGAAGGCAGGGGAGTGAGGGTGAGAGGAACGGGGGAGAAGGCAGGGGAATGAAGGTGAGAGGGACAGGGGGAGAAGGCAGGGGAGTGAGGGTGAGAGGGACAGAAGGCAGGGGAGTGAGGGTGAGAGGGACAGAAGGCAGGGGAGTGAGGGTGAGAGGGACAGGGGGAGAAGGCAGGGGAGTGAGGGTGAGAGGGACAGAAGGCAGGGGAGTGAGGGTGAGAGGGACAGGGCGAGAAGGCAGGGGAATGAAGGTGAGAGGGATAGGAGGCAGGGGAGTGAGGGTGAGAGGGGGAGAAGGCAGGGGAGTGAGGGTGAGAGGGACAGAAGGCAGGGGAGTGAGGGTGAGAGGGACAGGGAGAGAAGGCTGGGGAGTGAGGGTGAGAGGGACGGGGAGAGAAGGCAGGGGAGTGAGGGTGAGAGGGACAGAAGGCAGGGGAGTGAGGGTGAGAGGGACAGGGGGAGAAGGCAGGGGAGTGAGGGTGAGAGGGACAGGGGGAGAAGGCAGGGGAGTGAGGGTGAGAGGGTCAGGGGGAGATGGCAGGGGAGTGAGGGTGAGAGGGACAGAAGGCAGGGGAGTGAGGGTGAGAGGGACAGGGAGAGAAGTCTGGGGAGTGAGGGTGAGAGGAACGGGGGAGAAGGCAGGGGAGTGAGGGTGAGAGGGACGGGGGAGAAGGCAGGGGAGTGAGGGTGAGAGGGACGGGGGAGAAGGCAGGGGAGTGAGGGTGAGAGGGACGGGGAGAAGGCAGGGGAGTGAGGGTGAGAGGGAGAGGGGGAGAAGGCAGGGGAGTGAGGGTGAGAGGGATGGGGGAGAAGGCAGGGGAGTGAGGGTGAGAGGAACGGGGGAGAAGGCAGGGGAGTGAGGGTGAGAGGGTCAGGGGGAGATGGCAGGGGAGTGAGGGTGAGAGGGACAGAAGGCAGGTGAGTGAGGGTGCGAGGGACGGGGGAGAAGGCAGGGGAGTGAGGGTGCGAGGGACGGGGAGAAGGCAGGGGAGTGAGGGTGAGAGGAACGGGGGAGAGGGCAGGGGAGTGAGGGTGAGAGGGACAGAAGGCAGGGGAGTGAGGGTGAGAGGGACAGGGGGAGAAGGCAGGGGAGTGAGGGTGAGAGGGACAGGGGGAGAAGGCAGGGGAGTGAGGGTGAGGGGGACAGAAGGCAGGGGAATGAAGGTGAGAGGGACAGGGGGAGAAGGCAGGGGAATGAAGGTGAGAGGGACAGGAGTCAGGGGAGTGAGGGTGAGAGGGGGAGAAGGCAGGGGAGTGAGGGTGAGAGGGACAGAAGGCAGGGGAGTGAGGGTGAGAGGGACAGGGGAGAAGGCAGGGGAGTGAGGGTGAGAGGGACAGGGGGAGAAGGCAGGGGAGTGAGGGTGAGAGGGACGGGGGAGAAGGCAGGCGAGTGAGGGTGAGAGGGACGGGGGAGAAGGCAGGCGAGTGAGGGTGAGAGGAACGGGGGAGAAGGCAGGGGAGTGAGGGTGAGAGGGACAGAAGGCAGGGGAGTGAGGGTGAGAGGGACAGAAGGCAGGGGAGTGAGGGTGAGAGGGACAGGGAGAGAAGGCAGGGGAGTGAGGGTGAGAGGGACAGGGAGAGAAGGCTGGGGAGTGAGGGTGAGAGGGACAGGGAGAGAAGGCTGGGGAGTGAGGGTGAGAGGGACGGGGGAGAAGGCAGGGGAGTGAGGGTGAGAGGGATGGGGGAGAAGGCAGGGGAGTGAGGGTGAGAGGGAGAGGGGGAGAAGGCAGGGGAGTGAGGGTGAGAGGGATGGGGGAGAAGGCAGGGGAGTGAGGGTGAGAGGAACGGGGGAGAAGGCAGGGGAGTGAGGGTGAGAGGGACAGAAGGCAGGGGAGTGAGGGTGAGAGGGACAGAAGGCAGGGGAGTGAGGGTGAGAGGGAGAGGGGGAGAAGGCAGGGGAGTGAGGGTGAGAGGGATGGGGGAGAAGGCAGGGGAGTGAGGGTGAGAGGAACGGGGGAGAAGGCAGGGGAGTGAGGGTGCGAGGGACGGGGAGAAGGCAGGGGAGTGAGGGTGAGAGGAACGGGGGAGAGGGCAGGGGAGTGAGGGTGAGAGGGACAGAAGGCAGGGGAGTGAGGGTGAGAGGGACAGGGGGAGAAGGCAGGGGAGTGAGGGTGAGAGGGACAGGGGGAGAAGGCAGGGGAGTGAGGGTGAGGGGGACAGAAGGCAGGGGAATGAAGGTGAGAGGGACAGGGGGAGAAGGCAGGGGAGTGAGGGTGAGAGGGACAGAAGGCAGGGGAGTGAGGGTGAGAGGGACAGAAGGCAGGGGAGTGAGGGTGAGAGGGTCAGGGGGAGATGGCAGGGGAGTGAGGGTGAGAGGGACAGAAGGCAGGTGAGTAAGGGTGCGAGGGACGGGGGAGAAGGCAGGGGAGTGAGGGTGCGAGGGACGGGGAGAAGGCAGGGGAGTGAGGGTGAGAGGAACGGGGGAGAGGGCAGGGGAGTGAGGGTGAGAGGGACAGAAGGCAGGGGAGTGAGGGTGAGAGGGACAGGGGGAAAAGGCAGGGGAGTGAGGGTGAGAGGGACAGGGGGAGAAGGCAGGGGAGTGAGGGTGAGGGGGACAGAAGGCAGGGGAGTGAGGGTGAGAGGGGGAGAAGGCAGGGGAGTGAGGGTGAGAGGGACAGAAGGCAGGGGAGTGAGGGTGAGAGGGACAGGGGAGAAGGCAGGGGAGTGAGGGTGAGAGGGACAGGGGGAGAAGGCAGGGGAGTGAGGGTGAGAGGGACAGAAGGCAGGGGAGTGAGGGTGAGAGGGACAGGGAGAGAAGGCTGGGGAGTGAGGGTGAGAGGGACGGGGGAGAAGGCAGGGGAGTGAGGGTGAGAGGGATGGGGAGAAGGGCAGGGGAGTGAGGGTGAGAGGGAGAGGGGGGAGAAGGCAGGGGAGTGAGGGTGAGAGGGATGGGGGAGAAGGCAGGGGAGTGAGGGTGAGAGGAACGGGGGAGAAGGCAGGGGAGTGAGGGTGAGAGGGACAGAAGGCAGGGGAGTGAGGGTGAGAGGGACAGAAGGCAGGGGAGTGAGGGGTGAGAGGGAGAGGGGGAGAAGGCAGGGAGTGAGGGTGAGAGGGATGGGGGAGAAGGCAGGGGAGTGAGGGTGAGAGGAACGGGGGAGAAGGCAGGGGGGGTGAGGGTGCGAGGGACGGGGAGAAGGCAGGGGAGTGAGGGTGAGAGGAACGGGGGGAGAGGGCAGGGGAGTGAGGGTGAGAGGGACAGAAGGCAGGGGAGTGAGGGTGAGAGGGACAGGGGGAGAAGGCAGGGGAGTGAGGGTGAGAGGGACAGGGGGAGAAGGCAGGGGAGGTGAGGGTGAGGGGGACAGAAGGCAGGGGAGTGAGGGTGAGAGGGACGGGGGGAGAAGGCAGGGGAATGAAGGTGAGAGGGACAGGAGGTCAGGGGGAGTGAGGGTGAGAGGGGGAGAAGGCAGGGGAGTGAGGGTGAGAGGGACAGAAGGCAGGGGAGTGAGGGTGAGAGGGACAGGGGAGAGGCAGGGGAGTGAGGGTGAGAGGGACAGGGGGAGAAGGCAGGGGAGTGAGGGTGAGAGGGACAGAAGGGCAGGGGGCGAGTGAGGGTGAGAGGGACAGGGAGAGAAGGCTGGGGAGTGAGGGTGAGAGGGACGGGGGAGAAGGCAGGGGAGTGAGGGTGAGAGGGATGGGGGAGAAGGCAGGGGGAGTGAGGGTGAGAGGGAGAGGGGGAGAAGGCAGGGGATGTGAGGGTGAGAGGGATGGGGAGAAGGCAGGGGAGTGAGGGTGAGAGGAACGGGGGAGAAGGCAGGGGAGTGAGGGTGAGAGGACAGAAGGCAGGGAGTGAGGGTGAGAGGGACAGAAGGCAGGGGAGTGAGGGTGAGAGGGAGAGGGGGAGAAGGCAGGGGAGTGGGGTGAGAGGGATGGGGGAGAAGGCAGGGGAGTGAGGGTGAGAGGAACGGGGAGAAGGCAGGGGAGTGAGGGTGCGAGGGACGGGAGAAGGCAGGGGAGTGAGGGTGAGAGGAACGGGGAGAGGCAGGGGAGTGAGGGTGAGAGGGACAGAAGGCAGGGGAGTGAGGTGAGAGGGACAGGGGAGAAGGCAGGGGAGTGAGGGTGAGAGGGACAGGGGGAGAAGGCAGGGGAGTGAGGGTGAGGGGGACAGAAGGCAGGGGAATGAAGGTGAGAGGGACAGGGGAGAAGGCAGGGGAATGAAGGTGAGAGGGACAGGAGTCAGGGGAGTGAGGGTGAGAGGGGAGAAGGCAGGGGAGTGAGGGTGAGAGGACAGAAGGCAGGGGAGTGAGGGTGAGAGGGACAGGGGAGAAGGCAGGGGAGTGAGGGTGAGAGGGACAGGGGGAGAAGGCAGGGGAGTGAGGGTGAGAGGGACAGAAGGCAGGGGAGTGAGGGTGAGAGGGACAGGGAGAGAAGGCTGGGGAGTGAGGGTGAGAGGGACGGGAGAAGGCAGGGGAGTGAGGGTGAGAGGGAGAGGGGGAGAAGGCAGGGGAGTGAGGGTGAGAGGGATGGGGGGAGAAGGCAGGGGAGTGAGGGTGAGAGGAACGGGGGAGAAGGCAGGGGAGTGAGGGTGAGAGGGACAGGGGGAGAAGGCAGGGGAATGAAGGTGAGAGGGACAGGAGTCAGGGAGTGAGGGTGAGAGGGGGAGAAGGCAGGGGAGTGAGGGTGAGAGGGACAGAAGGCAGGGGAGTGAGGGTGAGAGGGACAGGGGAGAAGGCAGGGGAGTGAGGGTGAGAGGGACAGGGGGAGAAGGCAGGGGAGTGAGGGTGAGAGGGACAGAAGGCAGGGGAGTGAGGGTGAGAGGGACAGGGAGAGAAGGCTGGGGAGTGAGGGTGAGAGGGACGGGGGAGAAGGCAGGGGAGTGAGGGTGAGAGGGATGGGGAGAAGGCAGGGGAGTGAGGGTGAGAGGGAGAGGGGGAGAAGGCAGGGGAGTGAGGGTGAGAGGGATGGGGGAGAAGGCAGGGGAGTGAGGGTGAGAGGAACGGGGGAGAAGGCAGGGGAGTGAGGGTGAGAGGGGACAGAAGGCAGGGGAGTGAGGGTGAGAGGGACAGAAGGCAGGGGAGTGAGGGTGAGAGGGAGAGGGGGAGAAGGCAGGGGAGTGAGGGTGAGAGGGATGGGGGAGAAGGCAGGGGAGTGAGGGTGAGAGGAACGGGGGAGAAGGCAGGGGAGTGAGGTGCGAGGGACGGGGAGAAGGCAGGGGAGTGAGGGTGAGAGGAACGGGGGAGAGGGCAGGGGAGTAAGGGTGAGAGGGACAGAAGGCAGGGGAGTGAGGGTGAGAGGGACAGGGGGAGAAGGCAGGGGAGTGAGGGTGAGAGGGACAGGGGGAGAAGGCAGGGGAGTGAGGGTGAGGGGGACAGAAGGCAGGGGAATGAAGGGTGAGAGGGACAGGGGGAGAAGGCAGGGGAATGAAGGTGAGAGGGACAGGAGTCAGGGGAGTGAGGGTGAGAGGGGGAGAAGGCAGGGGAGTGAGGGTGAGAGGGACAGAAGGCAGGGGAGTGAGGGTGAGAGGGACAGGGGAGAAGGCAGGGGAGTGAGGGTGAGAGGGACAGGGGAGAAGGCAGGGGAGTGAGGGTGAGAGGGACAGAAGGCAGGGGAGTGAGGGTGAGAGGGACAGGGAGAGAAGGCTGGGGAGTGAGGGTGAGAGGGACGGGGGAGAAGGCAGGGGAGTGAGGGTGAGAGGGATGGGGAGAAGGCAGGGAGTGAGGGTGAGAGGGAGAGGGGAGAAGGCAGGGGAGTGAGGGTGAGAGGGATGGGGAGAAGGCAGGGGAGTGAGGGTGAGAGGAACGGGAGAAGGCAGGGAGTGAGGGTGAGAGGGACGAAGGCAGGGGAGTGAGGGTGAGAGGGACAGAAGGCAGGGGAGTGAGGGTGAGAGGAGAGGGGGAGAAGGCAGGGGAGTGAGGGTGAGAGGGATGGGGAGAAGGCAGGGGAGTGAGGGGTGAGAGGAACGGGGAGAAGGCAGGGGAGTGAGGGTGCGAGGGACGGGAGAAGGCAGGGAGTGAGGTGAGAGGAACGGGGAGAGGGCAGGGAGTGAGGTGAGAGGGACAGAAGGCAGGGGAGTGAGGGTGAGAGGGACAGGGGGAGAAGGCAGGGGAGTGAGGGTGAGAGGGACAGGGGGAGAAGGCAGGGGAGTGAGGGTGAGAGGGACAGAAGGCAGGGAATGAAGGTGAGAGGGACAGGGGGAGAAGGCAGGGGAATGAAGGTGAGAGGGACAGGAGTCAGGGGAGTGAGGGTGAGAGGGGGAGAAGGCAGGGGAAGTGAGGGTGAGAGGGACAGAAGGCAGGGGAGTGAGGGTGAGAGGGACAGGGGAGAAGGCAGGGGAGTGAGGGTGAGAGGGACAGGGGGAGAAGGCAGGGGAGTGAGGGTGAGAGGGACAGAAGGCAGGGGAGTGAGGGTGAGAGGACAGGGAGAGAAGGCTGGGGAGTGAGGGTGAGAGGGACGGGGAGAAGGCAGGGGAGTGAGGGTGAGAGGGACGGGGAGAAGGCAGGGGAGTGAGGGTGAGAGGGAGAGGGGGAGAAGGCAGGGAGTGAGGGTGAGAGGGATGGGGGAGAAGGCAGGGAGTGAGGGTGAGAGGAACGGGAGAAGGCAGGGGAGTGAGGGTGAGAGGGTCAGGGGGAGATGGCAGGGGAGTGAGGGTGAGAGGACAGAAGGCAGGTGAGTGAGGGTGCGAGGACGGGGGAGAAGGCAGGGGAGTGAGGGTGCGAGGGACGGGGAGAAGGCAGGGAGTGAGGGTGAGAGGAACGGGGGAGAGGCAGGGGAGTGAGGGTGAGAGGGACAGAAGGCAGGGGAGTGAGGGTGAGAGGGACAGGGGGAGAAGGCAGGGGAGTGAGGGTGAGAGGGACAGGGGGAGAAGGCAGGGGAGTGAGGGTGAGGGGGACAGAAGGCAGGGAATGAAGGTGAGAGGGACAGGGGGAGAAGGCAGGGGAATGAGGTGAGAGGGACAGAGTCAGGGGAGTGAGGGTGAGAGGGGGAGAAGGCAGGGAGTGAGGGTGAGAGGGACAGAGGCAGGGGAGTGAGGGTGGAGGGACAGGGGAGAAGGCAGGGGAGTGAGGTGAGAGGGACAGGGGGAGAAGGCAGGGGAGTGAGGGTGAGAGGGACAGAAGGCAGGGGAGTGAGGGTGAGAGGGACAGGGAGAGAAGGCTGGGGAGTGAGGGTGAGAGGGACGGGGAGAAGGCAGGGGAGTGAGGGTGAGAGGATGGGGGAGAAGGCAGGGGAGTGAGGGTGAGAGGGAGAGGGGGAGAAGGCAGGGGAGTGAGGGTGAGAGGGAAGGGGGAGAAGGCAGGGAGTGAGGGTGAGAGGAACGGGGGAAGAAGGCAGGGGAGTGAGGGTGAGAGGGACAGAAGGCAGGGGAGTGAGGGTGAGAGGGACAGAAGGCAGGGGAGTGAGGGTGAGAGGGAGAGGGGGAGAAGGCAGGGGAGTGAGGGTGAGAGGGATGGGGGAGAAGGCAGGGGAGTGAGGGTGAGAGGAACGGGGGAGAAGGCAGGGGAGTGAGGGTGCGAGGGACGGGGAGAAGGCAGGGGACGTGAGGGTGAGAGGAACGGGGGAGAGGGCAGGGGATGAGGGTGAGAGGGACAGAAGGCAGGGGAGTGAGGGTGAGAGGGACAGGGGGAGAAGGCAGGGGGAGTGAGGGTGAGAGGGACAGGGGAGAAGGCAGGGGAGTGAGGGTGAGGGGACAGAGAAGGCAGGGGAATGAAGGTGAGAGGGACAGGGGGAGAAGGCAGGGGAATGAAGGTGAGAGGGACAGGAGAGTCAGGGGAGTGAGGGTGAGAGGGGGAGAAGGCAGGGGAGTGAGGGTGAGAGGGACAGAAGGCAGGGGAGTGAGGGTGAGAGGGAAACAGGGGGAGAAGGCAGGGGAGTGAGGGTGAGAGGGACAGGGGGAGAAGGCAGGGGAGTGAGGGTGAGAGGGACAGAAGGCAGGGAGTGAGGGTGAGAGGGACAGGGAGAGAAGGCAGGGGAAGTGAGGGTGAGAGGGACGGGGGAGAAGGCAGGGGAGTGAGGGTGAGAGGGATGGGGGAGAAGGCAGGGGAGTGAGGGTGAGAGGGAGAGGGGAGAAGGCAGGGGAGTGAGGGTGAGAGGGATGGGGAGAAGGCAGGGGAGTGAGGGTGAGAGGAAC